>NC_036872.1:10929924-11060236 GCF_002910315.2 Salvelinus sp. IW2-2015
CCCGACACCACACACACACACACACACACACACACACACACACACACACACACACACACACACACACACACACACACACACACACACACACACACACACTTCCAAGCAACACGGCCGTACCCTGTCCTGATCCACTAATGTGCGTCCTGCTTCTACTGGGCTGAGGTTTACTCAGTAACTAATGTGCTTACTACTTCTAGTGGGCTGAGGTTTACTCAGTAACTAATGTGTGTCCTGCTTCTAGTGGGCTGAGGGTTACTCAATAACTAATGTGCGTCCTGCTTCTAGTGGGCTGAGGGTTACTCAATAACTAATGTGTGTCCTGCTTCTAGTGGGCTGAGGTTTACTCAATAACTAATGTGTGTCCTGCTTCTAGTGGGCTGAGGTTTACTCAGTAACTAATGTGTGTCCTGCTTCTAGTGGGCTGAGGGTTACTCAATAACTAATGTGTGTCCTGCTTCTAGTGGGCTGAGGGTTACTCAATAACTAATGTGTGTCCTGCTTCTAGTGGGCTGAGGGTTACTCAGTAACTAATGTGTGTCCTGCTTCTAGTGGGCTGAGGGTTACTCAATAACTAATGTGTGTCCTGCTTCTAGTGGGCTGAGGTTTACTCAGTAACTAATGTGTGTCCTGCTTCTAGTGGGCTGAGGGTTATTCAATAACTAATGTGTGTCTGCTTCTAGTGGGCTGAGGGTTACTCAATAACTAATGTCTTGTCCTGCTTCTAGTGGGCTGAGGGTTACTCAATAACTAATGTGCGTCCTGCTTCTAGTGGCTGAGGGTTACTCAATAACTAATGTGTGTCCTGCTTCTAGTGGGCTGAGGTTTACTCAATAACTAATGTGTGTCCTGCTTCTAGTGGGCTGAGGTTTACTCAGTAACTAATGTGTGTCCTGCTTCTAGTGGGCTGAGGGTTACTCAATAACTAATGTGTGTCCTGCTTCTAGTGGGCTGAGGGTTACTCAATAACTAATGTGTGTCCTGCTTCTAGTGGGCTGAGGGTTACTCAGTAACTAATGTGTGTCCTGCTTCTAGTGGGCTGAGGGTTACTCAATAACTAATGTGTGTCCTGCTTCTAGTGGGCTGAGGTTTACTCAGTAACTAATGTGTGTCCTGCTTCTAGTGGGCTGAGGGTTACTCAATAACTAATGTGTGTCCTGCTTCTAGTGGGCTGAGGGTTACTCAATAACTAATGTCTTGTCCTGCTTCTAGTGGGCTGAGGTTTACTCAATAACTAATGTGCGTCCTGCTTCTAGTGGGCTGAGGGTTACTCAATAACTAATGTGTGTCCTGCTTCTAGTGGGCTGAGGGTTACTCAATAACTATATGTGTGTCCTGCTTCTAGTGGACTGAGGTTTACTCAGTAACTAATGTGTGTCCTGCTTCTAGTGGGCTGAGGGTTACTCAATAACTAATGTGTGTCCTGCTTCTAGTGGGCTGAGGGTTACTCAATAACTAATGTGTGTCCTGCTTCTAGTGGGCTGAGGGTTACTCAATAACTAATGTCTTGTCCTGCTTCTAGTGGGCTGAGGGTTACTCAATAACTAATGTGTGTCCTGCTTCTAGTGGGCTGAGGGTTACTCAATAACTAATGTCTTGTCCTGCTTCTAGTGGGCTGAGGGTTACTCAATAACTAATGTGCGTCCTGCTTCTAGTGGGCTGAGGGTTACTCAATAACTAATGTGTGTCCTGCTTCTAGTGGGCTGAGGTTTACTCAATAACTAATGTGTGTCCTGCTTCTAGTGGGCTGAGGTTTACTCAGTAACTAATGTGTGTCCTGCTTCTAGTGGGCTGAGGGTTACTCAATAACTAATGTTGTTCCTGCTTCTAGTGGGCTGAGGGTTACTCAATAACTAATGTGTGTCCTGCTTCTAGTGGGCTGAGGGTTACTCAGTAACTAATGTGTGTCCTGCTTCTAGTGGGCTGAGGGTTACTCAATAACTAATGTGTGTCCTGCTTCTAGTGGGCTGAGGTTTACTCAGTAACTAATGTGTGTCCTGCTTCTAGTGGGCTGAGGGTTACTCAATACCTAATGTGTGTCCTGCTTCTAGTGGGCTGAGGGTTACTCAATAACTAATGTGTGTTGTGTGTGTGTGTGTGTGTCCAACGTGGCTGTGCCAGTCACTCCAAATGGAACCGTTACCCTTACACTTAACATGCCATGTTGATAGGTGCTTCACCAGGTGGATGTGTAATAATGAATTTGATTTCATCTGCCCTAACCTTTGACAAAGAGGAGAAGACAAGGAGAGGAATCCTATTCAGACTTGAGATGCACCCTTGTACTGAGCCGCTCACCATTAAAGGGGAGCTGATGTCATCTCATCTAGTTCGTAGAAAAAAGCCATCCCCCTTCCCTACATCTCTCATCTCTCACTTCTGTTGTTTAGATAATGTGATCAGTCTGACACTCTCTCCTTCTATCCCTCAAATCGCTCCATTAATGTTTTTTTTCCTTCCCTTACCTCCGTGACTTTTATCTCTGATATTCAGGCATTTTGACTGCCTAGCGATCAAGCAATGTCATTTTCAAATAGCGGCCATTGAACATGTGAAGCTCTAATGGTGTTAAACTGTATAATGTATACCTTAGACATCACAGTATCTAGTGAAAAAGGAAGGCTCCTTTTTCCCGCTGATCAACATGTGTAGCCTACTTGGATATCTAGCGATGGTTCAAAGCGATCAGCTGTTCATACGTTCTTCCATTGTGTTCTTCCATACTTCTGTAGAAGCAGTTCACCATCCATTGAGAGTGGAGAGACCATTATTGGTGAGACTAAGGACTGAAGAGGCCAGGATATAAATCCATTTAGCTGACCCCATCTCTACCCAGCCATATTGAGCTTGACCCCTCTGTTGTCCACAAGCCATTCTGTAAGGGCAGGCCCGTATCTAGTCTACTGATAACAGAGTAAAGCCTCAGAGCAGGAACACGGGCATTTACAAAGTCATACAGCAACCACTTCGACCTGGGGAAGAAGAGACAAAAGCTATAGCTGGATTCATCTTTAATCTTGCGACTGAAACTAGATGCCGTGAGAATCATGAGTATACTAATGTCTTGTGAGAAGAAGAAGAAAAAGAATATCCGCACCCTTTAGATGCTCAAAGCGTTTCATGCAGCATCTTTTCAACTACATCTCTTGGAGCATCTACTGTACACACACAGTATGCCCCCTCTGATCTGCCTCCTCACTGGGTACTTACAGCGGGTAAGCAGCCTCCTCACGTCCATCCTCCTCTTACAGGCTATTTACAGAGAGAAAGGACTCGGGGAAAGGCAGATGAACTCAGAATGTCACAGGAAATTACAGTCACTTTCAGTCCAGAGCACCTGTGGCGCATCACCGACTGAGTTTTATGCAGACAAGGGCAGTTCATGATAAAGGTCAGAATTAGCAAGGCAGTATAGACGACATATAGGAGTTCAATTATGAAAGCAGACTGAAATGTTAAAACGTCGTGTGTAGTCAGTACTGTACACTTATCCTCTGTCTCCATCTCCTCCTCCTCCTTCTAATTATGATAACCCCATAATCATCACTATCATCAACATCATTGTCCTCAGCATAGCAACCATTATCATAACCATCGTCACCATCCATCCGCCATCATAATCATCACCATCGTCATCATCATTGTCACCATCGCCATCATCACCTTCATCATCATCATCTTCCTCAGCACTGTAACTCAGGTTTGCAGATGCCTGTGAGAGTCTTTACAGGCACCACCTTTGGGCCAAACAGTGTCAATACAACAGACCAACAGAAATCACAACTGGGAAAGTGTTTTAATGCTACAGTAGGGGAGACCGGGAGCAATTGTAACATTTTCAATTTCTCCAACAGAAACAAAATAGAGTGATTAAACTCACACAGTATTGCCCATTTAGGTTCTCTCCCTGCTTGAAAAGTTACAGCCAAATATCTCACTATTTTTCTTATTACCGTCCTGGGCATTATTGTCCAAGAATTCAAACTAGCATCATTTTATGTTGGCTAAACATTGACATGATTGACATGTGTCACTATTGTTGTCATGGCTTCTGGGATGAAGGCAATTGTAACTGCGTTAAAATGTAATTAGCCTTGTGGTCCTGTAGAGTGTCAAAGAAGTTGTAAACAGATATCATTTAGGCACCATCAGACTATTCAGATGATGTGAGAGGAACTGAATGGCCATGTACAAACATGGGTGTTACTGTAAATATTGGTTACGTACATAAAAATATATATATTTCTTGCCAAATCATTACATATGTCTATGATAATATGATAATTCATAAACATGAATGTTTTTTAAAGTTAAGTTAATTTAGTTGGTTTATTTGTACGTGTTACATTTGACCCCAGCTACTTTTACAATTCCCCTGGCACGAGGGCAAACGTAACGTCTGGACCTTTCTGGCTAAAATCAATATTGTGATCCGATTGTCTTATATACAGACCTATAAATGGTATGAATGATTAGGAGACAGATGTAAGTTTCTAATATAAAAAAATGACTGGCCTAGTTCCGGTGGTCTTTGAGCAATATATTAAAAGACAAAAACTTTTACAATTGCCCCAGGTCTACCCTAGTTTGTCAGTCAGCTAGGTAGCGGTACACTGCAGCCTCAGTTGTATTCAATGATCCTTCCTCACCCACAATGTAAATTATTATTAAGTAACTAGTTCCACAGACTTATTTTTTTGTTTACTCAACTTTTCGGTCGAAATGTTACCTGAACTAAAACAAATTAGTTGGCCCAAACTTAGCTTGTGAAAAAGTAGGAAAAAATTTAATCAACTTAAAATGATGTGTTTGCTCAACTTGATGTGTTTGCTCTCATACAGTATGTTCATTCAACTATTAAGTATTGTCTGGGCATCTTACCTAAAGAGGGCTGTGGAACTATAGTAGTTACACAGTTGCGTTGAATGAAGACCGACAGCAATAGGGGTAGGGTAAAATGGTATGTAACGTGTTCCAAGTTATGATATCTCCCAGTAAATGCTAAGAAAAGAATGGGTATGCAAACCAGGTATTTAAAAAGTTCAACCCTTACAACAACAAAAAAATCATTTTTGAAACTGCAGTAAAGTGCAGTAAATGCAGTTGACTGTGGTATTTTGGACGGAGTAATTGCAGAATAACTGCAGTGTACTGCAGTCTAACTGCAGTTACACTGCAAAATTACTGAAGTTAAAAAACCTGTTATTTTGGACACAGTATTTTCAGCATACTGCAGTAATACTGCACTCTAACTGCAGTGATACTGCAGTTATACTGCACTATGACTGCAATCATTTTTTGTAAGAGAAAGTCTCGGTTGAATATTTGCGATGCGCAATTCAGTCATCATGGAAGACCCTTCCTTGAAAATGGGACAATTCCTCTAAGCTCTTTGGTCCTTGAAAAGTCATTGAAGTTATTGTAGCCGATTTAGAATTTCTACTGCTTCAATATAACTATTCTGTGATTGAATTTATGATCAGTTTTTATGTAGGCATTTTCAGTTGTTTCCTGCTGTTTCAATTGAAGGGTGTTGCGCTAGTGAGCAAGAAATCATCAGATGTTGGCTTCAACTTGGTTTTCCACACAAAGCGTTCCATTACAAAGGGAACCCAGTTTTTGGTGGCTTTCTCATTTTAAAACATGATACAGTAACTCCTAAATACATTTTCAACATCTCAAATGATGGCACTGACTAGCTACTATGACTTCATTTGTGTGTTTGTGTCAGATGCAGGAGTATTATGGGACACAGGCCAAGTCATTATTAATTCTGTAAAACATATATATTTAAAAGAAATGGTGTGACCAAATCATCTTCTGGTGCCACCAACTCAAAAAGGTGGTAACACCAGTGGAAAAAGCTAGTGTATAATGTTTCCATTCTTACATGTGTGACTACATTGTGCATTTTATTTTAAACTGTAATTATTATTCAACATGTGTAACGGATGTGAAATGGCTAGCTAGTTAGCGGGTACGCGCTAATAGCGTTTCAATCAGTTACGTCACTTGCTCTGAAACCTAGAAGTAGTGTTTCCCCTTGCTCTGCAAGGGCCGCGGCTTTTGTGGAGCGATGGGTAACGACGCTTCGTGGGTGACTGTTGTTGATGTGTGCAGAGGGTCCCTGGTTCGCGCCCGGGTCGGGGCGAAGGGACGGACGTAAAGTTATACTGTTACATTGATGCTGTTGACCCGGATTACTGGTTGCTGCGGAAAAATGAGGAGGTTGAAAGGGGGGAGAGTGTAACAGATGTGAAATGGCTAGCTAGTTAGCGGGTACGCGCTAATAGCGTTTCAATCAGTTACGTCACTTGCTCTGAAACCTAGAAGTAGTGCTCTGCGGCCTTTGTGGAGCGATGGGTAATGATGCTTCGTGGGCGACCGTTGTTGATGTGTGCAGAGGGTCCCTGGTTCGCGCCCGAGTCGGGGCGAGGGGACGCCATAAAGTTATACTGTTACACATGTCCACACCTGGGATTTGAACTCACATCCTCTTGGTTGAAGGCATTCTGGTCTGTTACTCTGTTTAAATGTTACTCCTTATCACTATGATAAATAAATAAAAATGTTATTGAGTGTACTTTTAACAGAGCTAGCCTTGAGCCAGGCCCATCTCCCGGCCTGCTCAGTGGACACTATGATCACTCAGATTCCGGGAGGCATCAGCTGTGTCTCTTCACTAGCACGACTAGAATCAACTACATCACCGGATTCTTGCCGTAAGCTCTGGACCTTTGCATCGGATCATCGCAGCTAGCTAGCTGCTACCGAGTGGCTATAGTTGCTAACACCCTTGTCCCGAAGCTATCACCAGTTAGCCTCGAGCCAGGCGCATCTCCCAGCTAGCAAACAAAATTACTCCAGCTACGATAACTGTTTGGCCAACTGGCCTGGACCCTTTGTCGACACGGAGCCCCACCGATCCATCACGACTGGTCTGCCGACGTAATTCCGTAATTCCCGACGTAATTCGGTGAAGACGCTTCTACTAGCCCCGGCCTACTAACTTTTTTTAACGCCGTGTCTCCCGCTTGCTAGCGTAGTAACGACTACCTAGCGGCTTCCCTGTTTCATCTATTGCTGTTCACTGGACCCTATGATCACTTGGCTACATAGCTGATGCCTGCTGGACTGTTCATTACTCAAGGTACTCCATTTTGTATATTTTGTTTATCTGTCGGCCCCAGCCTCGAACTCAGGCCCTGTGTGTAGTTAACTGACCCTCTCTGCCCATTCATCGCCATTTTACCTGTTGTTGTTGTCTTAGCTGATTAGCTGTTGTCGTCTTACCCGTTGTTGTCTAAGCTAGCTCTCCCAATCAACACCTGTGAATGCTTTATGCCTCGCTTTATGTCTCTCTCTAATGTCAATATGCCTTGTATACTGTTGTTTAGGATAGTTATCATTGTTTTAGTTTACTGCGGAGCCCCTAGTCCCACTCACATGTCTCAGATACCTCTTTTGTCCCACCTCCCACACATACGGTGACCTCACCCAGCATAACTAGTGCGTCCAGAGATGCAACCTCTCTTATCGTCACTCAATGCCTAGGTTTACATCCACTGTACCCGCATCCTACCATAACCGTCTGTAAATTATGCCCTGAATCTATCCTACCACGCCCAGAAATCTGCTCCTTTTATTCTCTTTCCCCAACGCAATAGACGACCAGTTTTGATAGCCTTTAGCCGTACCCTCATCCTACTCCTCCTCTGTTCCTCGGGTGATGTAGAGGTTAACCAGGCGCTCTCATTTGTTGACTTCTGTAACCGTAAAAGCCTTGGTTTCATGCATGTTAACATCAGAAGCCTCCTCCCTAAGTTTGTTTTACTCACTGCTTTAGCACACTCTGCCAACATTGATGTCCTTGCCGTGTCTGAATCCTGGCTTAGGAAGGCCCCCAAATATTCTGAGATTTCCATCCCCAACTACAACATTTTCCGTCAAGATAGAACTGCCAAAGGGGGAGGAGTTGCAATCTACAGCAGAGATCGCCTGCAAAGCATACTTTCCATTTCTATGCCCAAACAGTTCGAGCTTCTAATTTCAAAAATGTATCTCTCCAGAAATAAGTCTCTCACTGTTGCCGCCTGATATAGACCCCCCTCAGCTCCTAACTGTGCCCCATACACCATATGTGAATTGATTGCTCCTCATCTATCTTCAGAGTTCGTTCTGTTAGGTGACCTAAACTGGGATATGCTTAACACCCCAGCCGTCCTACAATCTAAGCTAGATGCCCTCAATCTCACACAAAAATCAAGGAACCCACCAGGTACAACCCTAAATCCGTAAACATTGGCACCCTCATAGATATTATCCTGACCAACTTGCCCTCCAAATACACCTCTGCTGTCTTCAATCAGGATCTCAGCAATCACTGCCTCATTGCCTGCATCCGCTATGGGTCCCCGGTCAAACAACCATCCCTCATCACTGTCAAACGCTCCCTAAAACACCTCTGCGAGCAGGCCTTTCTAATCGACCTGGCCCGGGTATCCTGGAAGGATATTGACCTCATCCAGTCAGTAGAGGATGCCTGGTTGTTTTTTTAAAGTAATTTCCTCACCATCTTAAATAAGCATGCCCCTTTCCAAAAAAAGTAGAACTAAGAACAGATATAGCCCTTGGTTCATTCCAGACCTGACTGCCCTCGACCAGTACAAAAACATCCTGTGGCGGACTGCACTAGCATTGAATAATCCCCGCGATATGCAACTTTTCAGGGAAGTCAGGAACAAATACATGCAGTCAGTTAGGAAAGCAAAGGCTAGCTTTTTCAAACAGAAAATTGCATCCTGTAGCTCTAACTCCAAAAAGTTTTGGGACACTGTAAAGTCCATGGAGAATAAGAGCACCTCCTCCAAGCTGCACACTGCACTGAGGCTAGGAAACACTGTCACCACCGATAAATCCACGATAATCGAGAATGATAAATCCACGATAATCGAGAATTTCCATAAGCATTTTTTTACGGCTGGCCATGCTTTCCTCCTGGCTACCCCAACCCCGGCCAACAGCTCTGCACCCCCCGCAGCTACTTGCCCAAGCCTCCCCAGCTTCTGCTTCACCCATATTCACATGGCAGATGTTCTGGAAGAGCTGCAAAACCTGGACCCGTACAAATCAGCTGAGCTAGACAATCTGGACCCTCTCTTTCTAAAATTATCTGCCGCCATTGTTAGAACCTCTATTACCAGTTTGTTCAACCTCTCTTTCATATCCTCCGAGATTCCTAAAGATTGGTATGCTGTCGCGGTCATCCCCCTCTTCAAAGGGGGTGACACTCTAGACCCAAACTGTTACAGACCTATATCCATCCTGCCCTGCCTTTCTAAAGTCTTCGAAAGCCGAGTAAACAAACAAATCACTGACCATTTTGAATCCCACCGCACTTTCTTTGCTGTGCAATCCGGTTTCCGAGCTGGTCACGGGTGCACCTCAGCCACGATCAACATACTAAACAATATCATAACCGCCATCGATAAAATACAGTACTGTGCAGCTGTCTTCATCGACCTGGCCAAGGCTTTCGACTCTGTCAATCACGGTATTCTTATCGGCAGACTCAACAGCCTTGGTTTCTCAAATTACTGCCTCGCCTGGTTCACCAACTACTTCTCAGATAGAGTTCAGTGTGTCAAATTGGAGGGCCTGTTGTCCGGACCTCTGGCAGTCTCTATGAGCGTACCACAGGTTTCAATTCTCGGGCCGACTCATTTCTCTGTCTATATCAACGATGTCTCTCTTGCTGCAGGTGATTCCTTGATCCACCTCTACGCAGACGACACCATTCTGTATACATCTGGCCCTTCTTTGGGCACTGTGTTAACAAACCTCCAAACGAGCTTCAATGCCATACAACACTCCTTCCAGACTCATATTAAACATCTCCAATCCAAAATTAAATCTAGAATCGGCTTCCTATTTCGCAACAAAGCCTCCTTCACTCACGCTGCCAAACATACCCTCGTAAAACTGACTATCCTACCGATCCTCGACTTCGGCGATGTCATTTACAAAATAGCCTCCAACACTCTACTCAGCAAACTGAATGCAGTCTATCACAGTGCCATCCGTTTTGTCACCAAAGCCCCATATACCACCCACCACTAACGACCTGTATGCTCTCGTCGGCTGGCCCTCGCTACATATTCGTCGCCAGACCCACTGGCTCCAGGTCATCTATAAGTCTTGGCTAGGTAAAGCTCCGCCTTATCTCAGCTCACTGGTCACCATAACAACACCCAACCGTAGCACGTGCTCCAGCATGTATATCTCACTGGTCATCCCCAAAGCCAACACCTCATTTGGCCGCCTTTCCTTACAGTTCTCTGCTGCCAATGACTGGAACGAATTGCAAAAATCGCTGAAGTTGGGGACTTATATCTCCCTCACTAACTTTAAGCATCAGCTATCTGAGCAGCTTACCGATCGCTGCAGCTGTACACAGCCCATCTGTAAATAGCCCACCCAAATACCTACCTCATCCCCATATTGTTTTTATTTACTTTTTTTTGCTCTTTTGCACACCAGTATTTCTACTTGCACATCATCATCTGCACATCTATCACTCCGGTGTTAATTTGCTAAATTGTAATTACTTCGCTACTATGGCCTATTTATTGCCTTACCTCCTTGCCCCATTTGCATACACTGTATATAGACTTTTTCTATTGTGTTATTGACTGTACTTTGTTTATTCCATGTGTAACTCTGTGTTGTTGTTTGTGTCCCACTGTTTTGCTTTATCTTGGCCAGGTCGCAGTTGTATATGAGAACTTGTTCTCAACAGTCCTACCTGGTTAAATAAAAGGTAAATAAAATACACGTTGCATTAATACATCAATGCAACGTGGCATTGAGACAGACACGGTGGCGTAGTAGGAAGCTTGGAATGCGGTGAGGTTGTGAGTTCAAATCCAAGTTGAGGACATGTTGAATATTAAGTACAGAGCATAGGGGTTGGTAATCTCTCCTCTAGTTGTGCTGTGATTGGCTCTGTGTTCTATCACTCCTGGTGACACTGTGTCAATGCAGAATCTACAAGGAGAGCTAGAAAGTACAAGCCTCCTTGGGTGCTGCCATAGAGTTACATTAGAAGTGCACATCCAGAAAAGCTCAAGGTCATTGGCCACAGATAAAATGACATCAAATCATGTTACTGTAGCTTGATTGGACTGATCATGTCAACATCATACTTTCTTAGCTAGACAAGCAGTCATGAATCATGTTAACAATCTGCTGGAAAATCCTTGTTGTATGAAGAGAAATTACAGATAAAATGTATCGTTGCTCATAGGCCATTGGACATAAACATTACACAACAAGTTGGAAATTGCAAATTCAACAATGAGTGGTTTGGAAAGAATCAGTGGCAAACTGCAAGCGTTGCCCTGCCTTCTATTCGGTGGAGAGGGTGTGTGTCACGCCCTGACCATAGTAAGCTGTTTATTCTCTGTGTTGGTTGGGGCGTGATAGTGACTAGGGTGGGTCATCTAGGTTTTTTGTTTGTCTATGTTGGCCTAATATGGTTCCCAATCAGAGACAGCTGTTTATCGTTGTCTCTGATTGGGGATCATATTTAGGTAGCCATTTCCGCATTTGTGTTTGTGGGATCTTGTCTATGTTTAGTTGCCTGTCAGCGCTAGTTGTATAGCTTCACGTTTCGTTTGGTTGTTTGGTTCAGTGAGTTTCAGTTTATTAAAATTATGTGGAACTCTAAGCACGCTGTGCCTTGGTCTACTCTTTTCAACGAGCGTGACAGTGTGGTTCAAGTTTGTGTTTAAGGGTCTCTTTTCCAAGCTTAAATGGATAAACATTCACAAGCAACACCATGGGCCAGAAAAGGTTAAATACATTTGCCATGCTATCAATCCAGCATGACTTTTGCCACATTCAAAACCACTGGAAACTCGGAACAGGGAAATCTCAGACTTCAGTGAGTTCAAGAAAACTGGGAACTCTTAAAAAAAACAAGCTCCGACTGGGAAAATAAACGGTCATCCAACTCGGAAATCCAAGTCGGGAAACTCTGGCCTCTTTTTAGAGCTCCAACCTGAAAATCATTGACTTCATGATTCGACCTAGCTTTTTTCAGAGTTCCCAGTTGTCTTGAAAGCACCATAAATCCAGAGAATGCCAGTCTTATATGACAAAGTTTCATGACAAAATGTGCCAACAAGAAGGACCGCCTCGCAACCTTCCTGTTCAAGTTAGCTCAGCAAAAAAATGTCTTGTATACTGCTGCATAAGTGCAAAAGTGATGTAATATGCCAGGGAGATATGTATACTGTAGCTAAGAAAGTACTGCTAAGTGCATGTTGTGTGTAGTAAGCTGTTAGTAGCCCATGTGCCTCACCCTAATAATTTGGTCCCTTTCCCTCTCATAACTCAGCCTACTGTTCTGACTTGGTGGTGCACATGTAGCCTGTTTTAAAGAAATGTCATCATCGAAAATTGTAAGAGCTTTCATTGTCTGCGTGAACTGTTTCGCTGCCAGACAAGGCTCCGCTGACAGCCAGGTTATCAGGAATCAAGGTAAGACCCAAGTGCAGACTGCGGGAAGTAACAATGCTTATTGTAACACCAGGGGCAGGCAAACAACAGGTCAAGGCAGGCAGGGGTCGATAATCCAGAGTAGGAGCAAAGGTACAGGATGGGAGGCAGGCTCAGGGAGAGGCAGAGTGGTCAGGCGGGCGGGTACAGGGTCAGGGCAGGCAAGGGTCAAAAACCAGGAGGACGAGAAAAAGAGAGGCTGGGAAAAGACAGGAGCTGACAGGACAAACGCTGGTAAACTTGACAAACAAGACAAACTGGCAGAGACAGACAGAAAACACAGGTATAAATACCCAGAGGGTAAGTGTAGTAAGGATTCACTCCATGGTGCAAAAAAAAGCTCTGCTGTTGGGACAGCTTTATGAAGGCCCTAACAGTTTGTGGGCACCGCTTGTCACTGTTATAGTGCAAGCAATGTATTGTTTAGTGTTGTGTTATGTAGTGGCTTTGCTGGCATGCATAAAACAAATAGTTTGATATTTACATGCTAAAATCGTCACTGTGTGTAACTAGTTCCACAGCCTTTACTAGGTAAGATGCCCAAATAATAATTTCTAGTTGAATGAACATGAGACAATTTGAGCAAATGCATTTTTTTTAAGTTGACAGAATTGTTACCTACATTTTCTCAATTTGGAGCTAAGTTTTTTTTTTTTTTGTGGTACCAGTTACTTAATAAATATTAGTTGAAACAACTCTATTTTGTTTTGGTGCAGTGTTTTGAACATCTTTCAACTACTTCACCAATGTTGATGAATATCTCTCTCAAGGGAAGCAATGCTTGTTTTAACTATAGCCTGTGGTGTATCAATACTTGTGTGTTTGCAGTACCCACTCTCTCCTTGTCTCTCCATTCCCTTCTGTTGCTCTCTCTCTCTCCCCCCTCCCCCTCCCTGCCTGCATGACGTCTGTGTGTATTTCACCCTCGTTACCAGGGGCAACATGGATGGAAGGCGACAAGTGGATGTGTGTAAAGAAATAACTGGCTCAAGCTGGAGACACAAAAGAGGAATGAAAAGAGAAAAATCTGCAGGTCTCACGACTCCTCACTGAGGACACACGCACTCTCTCTCTCTCGCTTCTGTCCGTCTTCCCACTATTCTGTCTCTCTGTCTTGTTCCCTTTATCTTTCTCTCCTTCCCCCTCTTTCACCACACAAAGACAGACAGACACATATACAGTATGCACGAGACGCCATATTCAAGCATATAAGCCTCTATGGATACAGCATGCAGTCATGGAATACACACCGTAAAGGGCTGGTTGGCATGTGCATACTGCTCTCTACTGGTTACTTTACAGTACAGTAACTTGTAGTGTAAAATTATTTTCTTGGATGGATGAGTAGTTCTCATAAAAACTTGTTTCTGACACCCAGAAAGACTCAGGTACACAGGTCACATCATTTCTAGAATTAAGCTTGATGTATTAGCCTGGAAGTAAGCACTAGTACTCTGTCCTGAGCCAGTATGGGAAAGGTTATAGTCCAAAATAAATGGGAGCTACTAAATGATCTTAGTGAAAGAGAGATTTTTCTGCTTGACAATGTTTAATGTAGTAAGTAATAGACACAGAAGAGGCTTCATTCAAATAGTGTCAGAGAGAAAAAGCACTGTTGAAATCCAAGCCTCTGTCTCCCTCATGTGGATACCTTCTACAACTGCCTCCAGCAGAAGCTGACATGACCTACAACATGAAACAGAAGGTTCAGACAAAACAGTTTGTAACATTTGTATCAAAGGGGAAAATCAGTACTCACTGAAAGTTGTATTTATATGTTGAATTCAATTGGTTGCAACCTGTCACAACTCCAAACTAAGGAGATCATGAATTTGGGGACTGTGATGACTGACTAATATTAATGCTGTGTTCGTAAGCAAGTGGGAAGTGGGAGTTTATCACATACCACTGGGTAAAATCCACTTGAACGGCCCTCCAACTGGTAACTAACTAGTGGGAAACCCGTCCAGATACATTTTCCAACCATTTTCCATCTTAAAATTTGGCATAAGTAAAGGCTTTGCTGTCTGGATAAAACAGATGGAAAAGGGGTCTTAGAGAACATCTACCAGAAAAAGCCTTAAAGGGTATCAGAAATACATCAAAACACAATAATGTTGACGGAAAGACCCCTTGTAATTCCTTTACCAAAAAAACACATACAGTATCTTTAAGATATTTTCACATTTCTCTCCCTCATGAGAGAAGATAATGAAAGTTCACAAACGTAACACGTAATGGTAGACCTACCAATTAGTGATAGTGAATTTACTGGTATCAATTTTGTTTATGAATTATTAAAATATGCACTATGCAGAAATCGCTCCGCCATTTCCTGGTTGCTCAAATTCGAATAGTCCGCCTAATTTCAGTTTATGTGACAAAGCAAGCCAGTATAGTGTAGAGAATCATTGTACTATCTAAACCGCTGTGAAATATATTTTCCATAACCAAAAATGTTGTTTTTTCAGTTGTTTGATGCTGTTGTACAAAACCGAAAGTAAAAGACGCACAAACTTGTAATTCCTGCAACTGAATTGGCTACAATGGGAAATCATAACAGTTGCACACCTGTTGTGCAAGTTGGGTCACCTGCTACCATCCTCCTTTCCACTGGCATACTGTTATGTTCAGCTCATAGCTGTTTTCTTTGTCTTTCTGTTGTGTGGTGGTCAAACCAAGAGTGTTAAAACACTCTTGAGTCTGGACAACCCCTCCTTCTCTGTTTCGCTCTCTCTCTCTCTCTACCGCACTCTCACTCTCCAGTTAATGTCACCTCTCCCAGCTCTTACTGACATCTACCCATGAGCCCCCTCTCTTTCCATTTACTGTAACCAGCATCCTCACCTGCTGAGCACAGACCGACACCGAACGTCCCTGGACTTTGAACAGTAGTTGATATTTGGTCAGTCCACCCTGGCCTTGACGTTAATGTCCACAGACGGACCGGACCAAATCTGAACCTATCATAGGCGTAACTTTCACATTGTTGGATTGCACAGTACAGTTTCATGAGTAGAGCACAGTAGACTAAAGTCAAAAACAGTATAGTACAATACAGTACAGTAAAGTTGATTATAGTACAGTAGAGAATAGTAGAGTACAGTATATTGCACTCTACTGCGCTGAACTTTACTCTACTGTACTCTACTGTACTGTACTCTACTGTACTGTACTCTACTGTACTCTACCCTACTCTGCTCTGCTGTATTGTACCGCACTATACTCTACTGTAGTCTGTTGTGCTGCGCTGTCCAACCTGGTTAAAACATGAGGAGAATGACATTCATATCCATAATTATACATTTCTGTGTTGTACATTGTACGTATGATGTAATTCCGTTACCTTAATTCCGTTCCGGGTGTAAATCCACTTCACTTACTGTAGTTCAATAACCAAAAGAGATTTTGTCAAACTCAATGTGACATGTCATAGCTGACACCCCATTCTTTTTGCAGGTATCTTTGAATCTTAATTCGGAGCAGATATTTAACAATTTTTGGAAAACGTGGTCACATAAAAACCTGAGGGAAATTTTACCTGAATTCCTTTACCAAAGTTTGCAACTGCACAGTTCTTCCACGAAATCAGTTTTTGGAAATGTTTCAGTGTAAATTGTTGAAAGTGGTCATTGTGCATAGAGTTGTATGGTTTGTTAAACTTTCAAATCAAAAAATCATACATTTAAAAGTGAAAAATGCGTAATTCTGTTATCGTGGAATTGTCCTAGACTGAAATGGGAACAAGATTTACAAGTGGAAATATGAGGAATATTGGTCTTATCCAGTATGTTTGAAAGCACACAAATGTTACTATAACCGCAGGCACAAGCTCTCTCTTTTTAAAACCATTCAGAGTTTACTAAACACCAGAGAAATGTCACAAAATGAATGCTGAAATGTCTTTCCTTTTTTGGCGCTGTAACAGGCAAAAGGGCTGTATTTTGAATGTTTTTGGAATCAGTAACTTAATCAACCTAATTTCATAATGTTTACAGATTTCTTGTCACCAGTCAACTAGATCCATGGAATAAGTATCTGAAAAAATATAGTGATCTATCTGGCTTGGAGCAAAGAAGTTCTGGAAATGTCATTTATTCGCTGGTGAAGGCAGTTGTGCCTGGATCCACGTTGGATATAATATATGCTTGATTTACAGCAGGATTTAACAGAGAAAGCAGTAAGGTAATGAGTTCATGTTTTCATATGTTTTTGTGCCTTGGATTAGACACCGAGTCTACTGTGCACAATTGTATAGGATAGACTATTGCGCAACACTTTTCCTATTAATTGTTCTGGATATAATGACAACAAACGTGTAGTTTGTAATTTTAAACAATACAAGGGGTTTGAAGCAGCCTACTTGAACTTGAATTTGGAGTTCAGAAATTCCAGTACTGGAATAGGCCTACTTTGATTTTCCAATTTGGTGCTTGAAAAGTCATTTAAGTCATTTATAAGTTCTCCTGCTACCTTATAATTACGAGTGATTTCATTTTAATCAGTCTTTGTGAGAGATGTGGCCACTTCCGTTTGTTTCCTCCCGCTTCAAATAATGTAATAATTTTTGAAAATCAATGCATTTCGCAAGGCCTAAAAATAGCATTATTCTTAAAGTGGTAATGGTCTATATTTTTTTACACTTTTTTGCATGTTTCGGGGGGAAGGGGGGTGAGCTCGAAATCAGGCCATATATGTACTATTATATAAATTATGCAATTGTATAACATTGAGGTCCTTGAAAATGACAATGAAGTGCTTGAAAAAGTCCCTGAAAGTCCTTGAATTTGACTTGCCAATGTCTGTATGAACCCTGCTTAAAGGATGTATAGTCCTGGGCCTATGATGTTGAATAGGAGGAGTTATGGTTCAATTTGCATACATTCCCTTTTATTCCTCTAATTGAACCATAACATGTGGAACTGCATGAAAATACTTTTTATTTTTGTTTCAAACCATTTTAAAATGTTTATCCCAATTTCACACGTTGGCCCCATTATTTATAGAAAGACCCACGTGTGTGCATGTGTGTATGCAACACATCGGGAGAAAAAAAGAAAATAAAAATGTGTATTATTTAATGAAGTGTACTGTGATAATTGCATTAACACATGTCAATAAGTACATTTATAAAAATAAATATACAGCATAAAGTCTGTTAGATGTGTAAAGTGTTTATAGTTACACTTTACACAGAAAACAATGTATACCCACTGGATATCATAAGGTGAATGCACCAATTTGTAAGTCGCTCTGGATAAGAGCGTCTGCTAAATGACTTAAATGTAAATGTAAAAAATAATATCCTAAATCTGACATCATAAAACTCAAACTCATTAGTTTGCTGAAATGACCCTTTGACCAAAAGAGGGCAGGCTTTGCGCAGAAACCACTCTAACATCCACAAATAATGAAACAGTGGGAAAATGCTCTTCTTTGGCATCTATGCTTTTCATTGGAGGGACTCTAGTATTAGTCTCTCTCAACACCCACTGTGTCTGACCACAAGAGAGCCAATGAGTCTAGCCCATAAGACTACTGGTATTGAGAATCTCATGTAAAGTATGATTGGACATGTTTACATTGTCAAATGAGTTTTAATATCTGACTGAACAACCACAGGATTAACAGTACCTCAGGCTTTCCAAGATATCAAACAGCTCTTAAAACCCTCTGCTGACAACACAACAAACACTCTCAGAGCTAAACAAGTTATTCAGCATAAGTATTTACCCATCCTGGTGTTGGCACTAAGCAGTTGTGTGTATTTGATAAAGCCCTCGAAGCCGGTGTTTGGAGGACATATTGGCACGGGTGTTGTCAGGCCCGAGACAAAGTCAAGGGCCGGCAAACCTTGCCAATATATCCTCCAAACACTGGCTTCGAGGGCATTATTGTTTTTATACAACGGGTTACCAACATTTTCAAATCATGATTTACATATTTTCATTAAAAACGTTATTTTGATTAATTGATTTATACTATGTTATCCTTCCACAAGATATTGTCCCGACACAAATTTAGGGTCGCTACCCAAGCCGGCTGGTCGTTGATTCTATCGCTTCGATTGCCAGAGACGCAACCCAGTCATTCAATCTTTTTGTTCTGTTTCTATGGACGCGACCCAGTCGTTCATTCTAAATGTTCCATTGCCATACTGGCTGGCAAAGTTCTTATCCCTTGCTTAAGAGCTAGCCAACTACGGCTAACTTACAGTCACGTCAAACAGTGCAGCCAGAATAACAACAATAATTTCATTTGCATAAGCTGTTTTCTAGTGACATTTATTTGGATACATCCATAACAATGAGCTAGTGAGGCGCGATTCTGCCTGGCATAGAAAATGTGCTCTCTCGTCAGGACACTGTTGTTCAGAGGAGCTAGTCAACAACACAGCTAACACAATCACTTCAAACTGAAGCTGGAAAGACTGCAAACTAGCTGCACTTTGTTTCATTTCACCTTTTTTCAATTGACATTTCATTTGTATACATCCATAAAAATGATGCCAGCTGATTCATGATTTCGACTGGCTGAGAAACGCTGCCTGCCTGTCTGTCTGTCTGTCTCTTCCTGACTCCCAACACATTCATTACTATGGGACAGTTGGAGATCAAATTTGAATATTGAAACAATGTTGCAAATGTCGCAGAGACAGACAGCAAGGTTTATACAAATCTCTGTTGTTGAAAACGAAATGTTAGTCTAAAAGAAATGTGAGGTAACATCTATATGCTTTTTATAGTGGAGATCAAGTGTATAAATTGCCTGGCTGGACTGATGCGACAGCGGATTGTGCAGTCAGATCGAAAAGAGTAAATAGGCATTTTAGTGCAATAGATTTAGCCAGTTGAAACTTGTGGAATAGACACCGGCTGAAATGCGGTTTTAACCACTCAGCATTCAGGATTAGACCCACCTGTTGTATAAAATACCATGAAGGGTGACATTTCTCTCTTTTCTCTCCTTTTATAGTATAACATACAAGGTGTGTTAGCTGCAGGTGATTCACCACACTGGTATAAAAGGAGAGCAATTGGCTGCCAGCAGAGAAAAGTCCACAGTGATGGAAAAACACAGTTAGGTAATAACAACTGGAGGCAGTGAGTTCTCAAGTATTACCAAACTAAGTTCTCTGAGCAATCTACCGTTCTTCTTGATGTCACCTCCACCTGGGAATGACAGTACCATCAACAGGAATACTTCTACGATCACAGTCGGAATTCCACTTTGGAAATACTATTTGTTTGTCCTTACACGACCTCCAAACTACAACTACACACAGACAACTGTTCAGACAGGTTAAAACCAACCAACCACAGTTCCCATATCATCAAAACACCAGCAAGAAAACACACAAGTTACATGACAAGCGTCTACAGACAACTTCATCCTACGTCCTGACAGACCACAGACCTACTGGAATAATGCCTTGATCCACAGACCTACTGGAATAATGCCCTGATCCACAGACCTACTGGAATAATGCCCTGATCCACAGGCCTACAGGAATAACGCCCTGATCCAAAGGCCTACAGGAATAATGCCATGATCCACAGACCTACAGGAATAACGCCCTGATCCACAGACCTGTAGGAATAACGCCCTGATCCACAGACCTGTAGGAATAATGCCCTCATCCACAGACCTACAGGAATAACGCCCTGATCCACACACCTACAGGAATAACGCCCTGATCCACAGACCTACAGGAATAACGCCCTGATCCACACACCTACAGGAATAACGCCCTGATCCACAGACCTACAGGAATAACGCCCTGATCCACAGACCTACAGGAATAACGCCCTGATCCACAGGCCTACAGGAATAACGCCCTGATCCACAGACCTACAGGAATAATGCCCTGATCCACAGACCTACCGTAATAATGCCCTGATCCACAGACCTGTAGGAATAATGCCCACATCCACACACCCACAGGAATAACGCCCTGATCCACACACCTACAGGAATAACGCCCTGATCCACAGACCTGTAGGAATAATGCCCTGATCCACAGACCTGTAGGAATAATGCCCTGATCCACAGACCTGTAGGAATAACGCCCTGATCCACAGACCTACAGGAATAATGCCCTGATCCACAGACCTGTAGGAATAACGCCCTGATCCACAGACCTGTAGGAATAATGCCCTGATCCACAGACCTGTAGGAATAACGCCCTGATCCACAGACCTGTAGGAATAATGCCCTCATCCACAGACCTACAGGAATAATGCTCTCATCCACAGACCTACAAGAATAACCTCCTGATCCACACACCTACAGGAATAACGCCCTGATCCACAGACCTACAGGAATAACGCCCTGATCCACAGACCTACAGGAATAACAGAATAACAGAATAACATGAAAACAGTCAAAGGTTCCAGCCCTGAAATAGCTAAAAGCAGTGTCCTCCTGGCTACAGGTGTCCCTGGCAGTGTCCTCCTGGCTACAGGTGTCCCTGGCAGTGAGGGCCAGGTTGGCAGAGAGAGTCAATAAGTCTTTAACTCCTTTGTTATGGTAATCCTAAATAAGTTCAGGAGTAAAAATGTGCTTAACAAGTCACGTAATAAGTTGCATGGACTCTGTGTGCAATAATAGTGTTTAACACTCTACAATTATCTGTAAGGTCCCTCAGTCGAACAGTGAACGTCAAACATAGATTCAACCACAAAGACCAGGAAGGTTTTCCAATGCCTTGCAAAGAAGGGCACCTATTGGTAAAATGGGTATTTAAAAAAAAGCAGACATTGAATATACCTTTGAGCATGGTGAAGTTATTAATTACACTTTGGATGGTGTATCAATACACCCAGTCACTACAAAGATACAGGCATCCTTCCTAACTCAGTTGCCGGAGAGAAAGAAAACCCCCCAGGGATTTTACTGTGAGGCCAATGCTGAATTGAATGGCTGTGATAGAAGAAAACTGAGGATGAATCAACAAGGCACTAAAGTAATACTGCAAAAAATGTGGCCATTGCAATTCACTTTTTGTCCTGAATACAAAGTGTTATTGGATTTGCTCAAACATACAACACATTACTGAGTACCACTCTCATATTTTCAAGCATAGCGGTTGCTGCATTATGTTATGGGTATGCTTGTAATCGTTAAGGACTGGGGAGTTTACAAGGATAAAAAAGGAATTGAATGGAGCTAGTCACAGGCAATAATCCTAGAGGAAAGCCTGGTTCAGTCTGCTTTCCACCAGACACTGGGAGATGAATTCACCTTTCAACAGGACAATAACCGAAATCACAAGCCCAAATCTACACTGGAGTTGCTTACCAAGAAGACAGTGAATGTTCCTGAGTGGTCGAGTTACAGTTTTGACATAAATCTACTTGGCAAGACCTGAAAATGGTTGTCCAGTAATGATCAACAACCAATTAGACAGAGCTTGAAGAATTTTTAAAATAATAAATGGAAAACGTTCCACGATCCAGGTGTGGAAAGCTGTTATAGCTGTCAAAGGTGTTGCTACAAAGTATTGACTCAGGGGTGTGAATACTTATATAAATTAGATATTTCAAAAAAATATATGTTTTCATTATGGAATATTGTGTGTAGATGGCTGTATGCCTGTTCTGGAAACATAGATATTGAGGTTGCAGAGAGGTTCTGAGAATGTTTTACTATGGTTCCCTGAAAGTTTTCCTGGGAGGTTTTATTAACATTCTGAGAAGGTTATTTGAAGGTAATTATACTGAACAAAAATATAAACGCAACATGCAACAAAGATTTACCTGAGTTACAGTTCATATAAGGAAATCAGTCAATTGAAATAAATTAAATAGGCCCTAATCTATGGATTTCACATGACTGGGAATAAAGAATTTGCATCTGTTGGTCACAGATACCTTTAAAAAAAGGTAGGGGCGTGGATCAGAAAACCAGTCAGTATCTGGTGTGACGACCATTTGCCTCATGCTGCGCGACATCTCCTTCACATAGAGTTGATCAGGCTGTTGATTGTGGCCTGTGGAATCTTGTCCCACTCCCCTTCAATGGCTGTGTGAAGTTGCTGGATATTGGCGAGAACTGGAAGACGCTGTCATACACATTGATCAAGAACATCCCAAATATGCTCAATGGGTGACATGTCTGGTGAGTATGCAGGCCATGGAAGAACTGGGACATGTTTAGCTTCCAGGAATTGTGTACAGATCCTTGCGACACGGGGCCGTGCATTATCATGTTGAAACATGAGACGATGGCACTGGATGAATGGCACGACAATGGGCCTCAGGATCTCGCCACGGTATCTCTGTGCATTTGATCAAATGCAATTGTGTTCATTGTCCGTAGCCTATGCCTGCCCATACCAATATCCCACAGTCACCATGGGGCACTCTACTCACACCGTTGACATCAGCAAACCAATCGCCCACACGGCACCATACACGCTGTCTGCCATTTGCCTGGAACTGTTGAAACCCGGGATTCATCCGTGAAGAGCACACTTCTACAGCGTACCAGTCTGTGGTTGTGAGGCCAGTTGGACATACTGCCAAATTATTTAAAACGACGCTGGAGGTGGCTTATGGTTGAGAAATTAACCTTAAATTCGAATGCAACAGCTCTGGTGGACATTCCTGCAGTCAGCATGCCAATTGCACGCTCCCTCAAAATGTGAGAAATCTGTGGCATTTTGATTGGTTACACAATTGCATATTTTAGAGTGGCTGTTTATTGTCCCAAGCACGAGGAGCACCTGTGTAATGATCATGCTGTTTAATCCGATTCTTGATATGCCACACCTGTCAGGTGGATGGATTAACCTGGCAAAGGAGAAATGCTCACTAAGAGGGATGTGTACTAATTTGTGCTCAAAATTTGAGAGAAATAAGCTTTTTGTGCGTATGGAAAATGTCTGGGATCTTTTATTTCAGCTCATGAAACATGGGACCAACACTTTACATGTTGACGCATCGGTACGTGAATGAAGGTAAATGAATGTAAAGAATCCCCATTAAAAGCTGTCAGTTTTCAGCATCGTATGTGTCTCAATCCTCCATGACTGCTTATGTTATTGTTCAGTGTAAATAACATGTTTCAATAAGAGTTTTAATTACACTGCTAGCTTAGTTTGGAACTCCAAGTACAGACAGGACACAGATTTTTGTTTTGCTTTTATTTTATTTTTTTATATTTTGTGGCATGTCGTCAGTGAGATGTTTGTCTATTCAAACAGACCCAATTTAAAAGGAAAAAAGAACTCATTAAGTTCAGGTGTGGCCAATTAGTTAGTACGACTGACACACCAGAACACACAGAACAAGATAGAGGATAGAGAGTTTTGTTGAAGTTGAGAACAGAATGTATATATTTTTAAACAACATTCTTAGAACGTTCTTTCAACGTTACTGTCAACAGCGTCTCTTCGACCTCAGGAGGCTAAAGAAATTTGGCTTGTCACCGAGAACACTCACAAACTTTAACAGATGCACAATCGAGAGCATCCTGTTGGGCTGTATCACCGCCTGGTACAGCAACTGCCCCGCCCACAACCGTAAGGCTCTCCAGAGGGTAGTGCGGTCTACACAACACATCACTGGGGGCAAACTACCTGCCCCCCAGGACACCTACACCAACCGATGTCACAGGAAGGCCAAAAAGATCATCAAGGACAACAACCACCTGAGCCACTGCCTGTTCACCCAGCTATCATCCAGAAGGCGATGTCAGTACAGGTGCATCAGCAGGGACCGAGAGGGACCGAGAGACTGCTTCTATCTAAACAGCTTCTATCTCAAGGCCATCAGACTGTTAAACAGCCATCACTAACATTGAGTGGCTGCTGCTAACATACTGACTCAAATCTCTAGCCAACTTAATAATGAAAAATTGGATGTAATAAATGTATCACTAGTCACTTTAAACAATGTCAATTTATATAATGTTTACATACCCTACATTACTCATCTCATATGTATATACTGTACTCTATACCATCTACTGCATCTTGCCTATGCCGCACAGCCATTGCTCATCCATATATTTATATGTACATATTCTTATTCATTCCTTTGCACTTGTGTGTATAAGGTAGTCGTTGTGAAACTGTTAGATTACTTGTTAGATATTACTGCACGGTGGAAACTAGAAGCACAAGCATTTCTCTACACTCGCATTAACATCTGCTAACCATGTGTATGTGACCAATAAAAGTTGATTTGATTTGATTTCTTGTCTTTTTTTTGTAGAAATTTGTTTTTACATGTACACTTCTGTTCAATAGTTTGGAGTCACTTAGAAATGTCCTTGTTTTTGAAAGATTTTTTTTTTTTAAGTCCATTAAAATAACATCAAATTGATCAGAAATACAGTGTAACGGCTGATTTTTTATGGAATATCTACATAGGTACAGAGGCCCATTATCAGTAACCATCACTCCTGTGTTTCAATGGCACGTTGTGTTAGCTAATCCAAGTTTATCAATTTAAAAGGCTAATTGATCATTAGAAAACCCTTTTGCAATTATGTTAGCACAGCTGAAAACTGTTGTCCTGATTAAAGACGCAATAAAACTGGCCTTCTTTAGACTAGTTGAGTATCTGGAGCATCAGCATTTGTGAGTTTGATTACAGGCTCAAAATGGCTAGAAACAAAGAACTTTATTCTGAAAGTTCTGAAATAACCATAGGACAACCACTCTCTAACCAAGCTCTACGAAACATACAGTACCAGTCAAATGTTTGGACACACCTACTCATTCAAGGGTTTTTCTTTATTGTTACTATTTTCTACATTGTAGAGTAATAGTGAAGACATCAAAACTATGAAATAACATATGGAATCATGTAGTTACCAAAAAAGTGTTAAACAAATCAAAATAGATTTTAGATTCAAAGTAGAACTTTGCACACGCTTGGCATTCTCTCAACCAGCTTCACCTTGGAATTCCAACAGTCTTGAAGGAGTTTCCACATATGTTAAGCACTTGTTGGCTGCTTCTCCTTCACTCTGCGGTCCAACTCATCCCAAACCATCTCAATTGGGTTGAGGACCAGAGATACTGGAGGCCAGGTCATCTAATGCAGCAATCCATCATTCTCCTTCTTGGTCAAATAGCCCTTACACAGCCTGAAGGTGTGTTGGGTCATTGTCCTGTTGAAAAACAAATGATCATCCCACTAAGCACAAAACAGATGGGATCGTGTATCGCTGCAGAATGCTGTGGTAGCCATGCTGGTTAAGTGTGCCTTGAATTCTAAATAAATCACTGACCGTGTCACCAGCAAAGCACCCCCACACCAAATGTGGACTAATCAGACCAAAGGACAGATTTTAACTGATCCATTGATTGTGTTTTTTGACCCAAGCAAGTCTCCTCTTATTATTGGTGTCCTTTTAGTAGTGGTTTCTTTGCAGCAATTCGACCAGGAAGGCCTGATTCACGCAGTCCCCTCTGAAAAGTTGATGTTGAAATGTGTCTGTTACTTGAACTCTTTGAAGCATTTACTTGGGCTGCAATCTGAGGTGCAGTTAACTAAAATGAACTTATCCTCTGCAGCAGAGGTAACTCTGGGTCTTCCTTTCCTGTGGCGGTCCTCATGAGAGGCAGTTTCATCATAGCTCTTGAAGGTTTTTGCGACTGCACTTGAAGAAACTTTCAAAGTTCTTGAAATGTTCTGTATTGAGTGACCTTCATATCTTAAAGTAATGATGGACTGTCATTTCTCTTCACATATTTGAGCTGTTCTTGCTATTATATGGACTTTGTCTTTTACCAATAGGGCTATCTTCTGTATACCACCCCTCCCTTGTCACAACACAACTGATTGGCTCAAACGCAATAAGAAGGAAAGAAATTCCACCAAATTACTTTTAACAAGGCACACCAATTAATTGAAATGCATCCCAGGTGACTACCTCATGAAGCTGGTTGAGAGAATGCCAAGAATGTGCAAAGCTGTCATCAAGCCAAAGGGTGGCTAATTTGAAGAATCTAAAATCTTAAATATATTTTGATTTGTTTCACACTTTTTTTGGTTACTACATGATTACATGTGTTATTTCATAGTTGTGATGTCTTCTCTATTATTCTACAATGTAAAAAATAGTCAAAATAAAGAAAAACCCTTGAATGAGTAGTTGTGTCCAAACTTTTGACTGGTACTGTATGTGCTAGCTGTGTTTTGTTGATTGCTGTCAACACCATTTCACAAGGTCAAATTCCGGGTATATGCATAGTACAGTGCATTCGGAAAGTATTCAGACCAATTGACTTTTTCCACATTTTGTTTCATTACAGTCTTACTCTAAAATTGATTAAATCTTTTTTTCCCCTCATCAATCTACACACAATACCTCATCATGACAAAACAAACAGTTTTTTTTGTTGCAAATATCAAATGTACATTATTATTCAGACCCTTCACTCAGTACTTTGTTGAAGCCCTTTTGGCAGTGTTTACAGCCTCGCTTCTTCTTGGGTATGATGCTACAAGAAAGTTACAACTGTTTTTGGGGAGTTTCTCCCATTCTTCTCTGCAGATCCTCTCAAGCTCTGTCAGGTTGGATGGGGAGCGTTGCTGCAAAGCTATTTTCAGGTTTCTCCAGAGATGTTTGATCTGGTTACATTCCGGGCTCTGGCTGGGCCACTCAAGGACATTCAGAGACTTGTCCCGAAGCAACTTCTGCGTTGTCTTGGCTGTGTGCTTAAGGTCTTTGTCCTGTTGGAAAGTGAACCTTCGCCCCAGTCTGAGGTCCTGAGCACTCCAGAGCAGGTTTTCATCAAGGATCTCTCTGTACTTTGCTCCGATCATCTTTCCCTCGATCAAAAATAAAAAACTTAATTTGTCACATGCGCTGAATACAACAAGTGTAGACCTTACCGTGAAATGCTTACTTACAAGCCCTTAACCAACAGTGCAGTTCAAGAAGAGTTAAGAAAATATTTACCAAACAAACTAAAGTAAAACATTGTAAAAAGTAACACAATAACGAGGCTATATACAGGGGGTACCGGTACCGAGTCAGTGTGCGGGGGTACAGGTTAGAGGTAATTTGTACATGTAGGATGGGGTGAAGTGACTATGCATAGATAATAAATAGCAAGTAGCAGCAGTGTACAAAACAAATGGAGGAGGGGTCAATGTAATAGTCCAGTGGCCATTTGATTAATTGTTCAGCAGTCTTATGGCTTGGGGGTAGAAGCTGTTAAGGAGCCTTTTGGTTCTAGACTTGGCGCTCCGGTACCTCTTGCCGTGCGGTAGCAGAGAAAACAGTCAATGGCTTGGGTGACTGGAGTCTCTGACAATTTTATGGGCTTTCCTCTGACACCGACAATTATATAGGTCCTGGATTGCAGGAAGCTTGGCCCCACTGATGTACTGGGCCGATCCTGGCTAGTCTCCCAGTCCCTGCCGCTGAAAAACATCCCCATAGCATGATGCTGCCACCACCATAGGGATGGTGCCAGGTTTCCTCCAGATGTGATGCTTGGCATTCAGGCCAAAGAGTTTAATTTTAGTTTCATCAGACCTGAGAATCTTGTTTCTCATGGTCTGAGAGTCCTTTAGGTGTTTATTTTGGCAAACTCCAAGCAGGTAATCGCTTACCTTCCGTCTGGCCACTCTTCCATAAAGGCCTGATTGGTGGAGTTATGCAGAGATGGTTGTCCTTCTGGAACGTACTCCCATCTCCACAGAGGATCTCTGGAGCTCTGTCAGAGTGATCATCGGGTTCTTGGTCACCTCCCTTACCAAGGCCCTTCTCCCCTGATTGCTTAGTTTGGCCAGGCGGCCTGCTCTAGGAAGAGTCGTGGTGGTTCCAAACTTTTTCCATTTAAGAATGATGTAGGCCAATGTGTTCTTGGGGACCACCAATGCAGCAGAAATATTTTGGTACCCTTTCCCAGATCTGTGCCTCGACACAATCCTGTCTCAGAGCGCTATGGACAATTCATTCGACCTCATGCCTTGATTTTTGCTCTGACATGCACTGTCAACTGTGGGACCTTATATAGATAGGTGTGTGCATTTCCAAATCATGTCCAATCAATTAAATTGATCACAGGTGGACTCCAATCAAGTTGCAGACACATCTCAAGGATAATCCATGGAAACAGGATGCACCTGAGCTAAATTTCGAGTCTCATAGCAAAGGGTCTGAATACTTATGTAAATGACATATCTGGGGTTTTTTGCTAACATTTCTAAAAACCTATTTTTCCTTTTTCATTCATGGGTATTGTCTGTAGATTGTCAATAATACACGTATTTGATTCCATTTTAGAATATCGCTGTAACGTAACAAAATGTGGAAAAATGTAATGGGTCTGAATACTTTCCGAAGACACTGTAAATGTTCTTCGCGAATAAAGGTGATTCTGATTCCGATTTTGATTCTGATTCTTTATTCAGTTCTATCTATGTAACTTTGCTGCCGCAGGCCTCATTCCATTCAAAAAGCATAGCAAACTACCCAATTCAAGGAAACCATAACATTCCGTTTCAGTACCAACTGACTTTACAACACTTCCTGAATACAGCAAGGTGTTTAAAGTGGCTTTGGCAGAGGCATCAAGCACCACAACACTGGAGTGTGTAATATAACAGCCATTAAATGTCTCATGAAACAGTGAATGAGTGTTTCAAAGCCAGGGTTGTTCTATTCTACACTAGGTCCTCCAATAGTCATTCTATTCCTCTCTGCCACCAGAGTCCCATCAGGCTGAATGACAGACGTTTTCTGTGCCTCTCTCTGTCTTTCAAAGGTGTTTATTTTAGAGAAACACTGTGCTGTGCTGTGCTGTGATGGTCTGGTCTGGACAGAGTATATTAGCTGTTATTTATCGCCCCTCTCTCTGGCACAAAGACAGCCATGATTAAAAGAAATACAGAGGGAGGGAAGGAGGGGGGTGAAGAGAGGGAAGAAGGGAGGTGGGAAAGGCAGGGAGGATGGGAGAGGGAGCTTGCCAAGACAGAAAGAGAGCTGGCTTAACTGATGTGAAGTGGCAGTAAATGAAAGCGGATGAATAGAAATGACCCGTGGAGGAAGGAGAGGGGGAAGGGGAGGGGAGAGCGAGAGAAAAGGTAGGGGGTGGTATAAAAATAGCCCATAGACCCTAGTGGTAAACAGTGAACATCACAGTTACTCCATCCCCAGTCAGCTGTTATGTGTTTATGTGGAAGGTCAAGATGCTGCAGGGGCTAAAGAGCCCCTCCAGAGAGCAACGCTGCCCCTACTTAGACGTAATTCCTGTCCTAGAGCAGAAATGCTCATTTAGGTTCCACCTCCAAAGAATTAGGTAGTGGTGATTTTCAGATTGAGTGGAGAAACAGCAACAAATAGAGCACTGACAGCTAACCTTATCTTGCTAACCTTATCTTGCTAACCTTATCTTGCTAACCTTACCTTGCTAACCTTATCTAGCTAACCTTATCTAGCTAGCCAATGTTATGTTGTTGCTGGGTTTTTTTTACTACACCGTTTTCAAAACATTAGCCAGCTCGCTAGGCTATGGCTGGTTCTGGAGCTGGATTTGTCATAAGCATTTAGGGAAAACTTAGCCACAGATGGATAGGGGACACCAGTATCTTTGACATCGCCATCTATTGTTATCGCCAAAGCTTGGGCATCTTCCATAAATTGCGGCCGCGAATCTGAGTTAGAATAAGATGAAGCTACGGTAATATGGATAACTATTGAATGGTTTGCACTAGAGATGTGTTTTTCTACACTGTAATGGACATGGTGGAACCTTTCAGTAGGCTGGCAGGCTATTCGGCTGCAGTAGAGAAAAATCCTGTGCACAGCGGAAGTGAAATGATTGGTTACAATGACTTTGCTCATGATGCACGCCGCAAATGATATGTAACAACACTGCGCATCGGACACGAAACGTACAATACAAATGTAACAGCACAACAAAATAGATAAACAAATTCCTTGAATTTTCTTCTGCAAGTGCTTTTTCAATATAGGATAGACACTTGTGGTTTATAGCTGCACCAATCAAGCAGTGGAGCGTGTAGTGAAGCAAAACTTTTGTGGTCAAAACCTGTCATCTTGAGGCGACGGAGGGAGATGCACTCATATCACGCAATTATTATACCATTTATAAAAGGTCAGATATTTTTTATAAAGACTAGCTGAAAAATAAATGAATTATTAAACCGATTATGATCATTTTCTAGTAAAAAAAAGGGGAGCTTTCAAAAACATGTTTGCATCACCTATTTTAATTTGCTCCATGGCTCAGTCGCCCAAGTGGACATCGATGTTTGACTCAGCTCAGTTGCGACTCGCGAAGAAGAACTTTGCAGGTGTTTCTGATTAATAAACAATGCCATGCTGGTGGGTGGTAACATTCAAATAAAACCCAGCCCTGAAAAGAAACGTGCAAATTCCTTTCAGGCTACGTCATCTCATAGGAAAAGACACAGATTTCCACAAAGGTCCGCTTCAGATTTCCCCTTTCAAACCCAAATACACTACTTTTTTCAATCTTTACTGACGACATGCCACTGGCTTTGAGTAAAGCCACTGAGTCTATGTATGCGGATGACTCAACACTATACACGTCAGCTACTACAGCGACTGAAATGACTGCAACACTTAACAAAGAGCTACAGTTAGTTTCAGAATGGGTTGCAAGGAATAAGTTAGTACCTCAACTAAAAAACTAAACCTCAACTAAATCTTATAATGAATAATGTGGGAATTGAGCAAGTTGAGGTGACTAAGAGTAACCCTGGATTGTAAACTGTAATGTTCAAAACATTGATACAACAGTAGCTAAGATGGGGAGAAGTCCATCCATAATAAAGCATTGCTTTACAGAACATCCAGACCCTGTTTCCCCATATCCTCTCGACCAGGGTGTCAAACTCATTTTGCTCCACGGGCTGCATTCGTTCTTCACCGTATATAATGAAATGTATTATATACTGAACAGAAATATGAATGTAAACACGAAACAATTTCAATCATTTTACTGAGTTACAGTTCATATAAGGAAATCAGTCAATTTAAATAAATATATTAGACCCTAATCCATATTTCACGACTGGGCAGGGGCAAAGCCATGGTTGGGCCTGGCTCCCCATTGGGTGGGCCTATGCCCTCCCAGGCCCACCCAATCAGAAGGAGTTTTTCTCCACAAAAGGGCTTTATTACAGAAAGAAATACTCCTCAGTTTCATCAGCTGTTCTGGTGGCTGGTCTAAGATGACCCACTGATGAAGAAGCCGGATGTGGAGGTCCTGGGCTGGCCTGGTTACACGTGGTCTGCGATTGTGAGGCAAGCTGGACATACTGCCAAATTCTCTAAAACAACATTGGAGGTGGCTTATGGTAGAGAAATTAACATTCAATTCTCTGGCAACAGCTCTGGTGGACATTCCTGCAGTCAGCATGCCAATCGCACACTCCCTCAAAACTTGAGACATCTGTGGCATTGGGTTGTGTGACAAAACTGCACATTTTAGAGTGCCTTTTATTGTCCCCAGCACAAGGTGCACCTGTGTAATGATGATGCTGTTTAATCAGCTTCTTGATATGCCACACCTGTCAGGTGGATGGATTATTTTGGCACAGGAGAAATGCTTACTAACAGGGATGTAAACAATAACCTTTCGTGCATATGAAAAATGTCTGGGATCTTTTATTTCAGCTCATGAAACATGGGACCAACACTTTACATGTTGCGTTTATATTTTTGTTCAGTATATATTTCCTCATTGTAAAAATGTGCAAAAATTGTCCTTGCTTAATCGCTTTTGGAATTATCAATGCTCCCTGACGGTCTAGTTTTCATTTTGATGACTGTTAGCAAGCTGGAAAGAGTGTATAAGAGAATATAAATGTAAATCCATTATAATTTCTACACTGTTTTGATCATTTCAATGTCCTTTAAGATTGTTTTTCCCTGAAAAACTCAAACCACCGGCGAGCTGGATTGAATAGTAGTATTTATTTCAACTTTATTTTATCAGGGAGTCATACTGAGACCATGATCTCTTTTACAGATGAGCCCTGAATGACATAAATTACAGAAAATACACACATCAATATAAATACAAAATGCAAGTTGGAAGAAAAAGATGGTCATAAAAAACAAACACATTCTCATTAATAAGGTCCTCAATCAGCTTTCTGAATTACCCTAGAGGCACCAGAACATCCAATTAAAGAACATTTTGAAGATTGCTCCACAAATAAGGAGCAAGAAAACTAAAAGCTGATTTACCTAACTCAGTAGAGGCCAAAGGAGTTTCCAGAGTTAATCATCCCTGAGACCGGGTGTGGTAACTCATATGTGTAAAGGTTATTAATGATGTTAGGTAGAGTTGGCCTTTTTGTAAAAGGTCTTTATAAATGAAAACATAGCAATGTACCAACCTACGTGACATCGAAAAAGGGCCAACCAACTTCTGGTAGAGAAAGCAGTGGTGAGTACTAAAATTGTCGCCCGTTATAAAGTGCAGTGCACTATGATAAACTGCATCCAACATCTTTAATGAAGTGGCAGCTGCGTTCATATAGATTATGTTGCCATAGTCTAGGACCGATAGGAATGTTGACTGAATAATCTGCTTTCAACTATTTAGCTAGAGGCAGAACCTATTTCTATGGAAGAAGCCCATTTTTAATCTCAGCATCTTTATTAACTCATCAATACGCGATTTAAAAGACAGCTTTTCATCTACCCAGATTTTGAAGGCAGGGACACGATCAATATTATTATTATTTTAAAAAATTATGGATTGTTTATTTAACTAGGCACGTGAGTTAAGAACACATTCTTATTTACAATGACGGCCTACCCCGGCCAAACCCTAACCCAGACTATGCTGGGCCAATTGTGCACCCAATCACAGCCAGTTGTGATACAGCCTGGAATCGAACCAGGGTCTGTAGCGACGCCTCTAGCACTGAGACGCAGTGCCTTAGACCGCTGCGCCACTCGGGAGCCCTAATACGGTCAACATTCAAAGTACATTATGCTTACATCAGAGATATTCTTATGCGCTCTGGAGAACAACACATACTTAGTTTAAACTACATTCAATACTAATTTCAGGTCAATAAAGATTTTCTCTAATGCAATGAAGGCAGACTGTAGTTCAGATAGAGTCTGGTCAACAGTGGGGGCAATAGTATACACAACAGTATCATAATACAATGAAGGCAGACTGTAGTTCAGATAGAGCCTGGGCAACAGTGGGGGCAATAGCATACACAAGAGTATCATCGGCATACAAGTGCAGGTTACAGTTTTTTACAGACAAGTCGATATTGTTAATGTAAACGGTAAAAAGTATTGGACCCAGAATCGACCCTTACGCGAAACATTTCGAATATCCAGGAAACCTGATTTAACACCATCAGTAGATACACATTGAGTTATATCTGTCAAGTAATTTTTAAACCAGTTACATGCAGCCTGGTCTAGGCCAACTGAGTAAAGCCTCTGGGAGATCAACAGTATCGAAAGCCTTTGGTCAATGAAGAGGGCGTCACAATGTTGCCTTCTATTCATACAGTTAACGACATCATTTATAACTAGGGACGCAGCAGAGATAGTGCTATGACCTGGTCTAAACCCCAACTGATGTACATTTAGAATACATTTCAAAGATAAGAAAGATCTTAGCTGAGAATTAATCAAGGATTGTAATATTTTAGCTAGAAAAGAATGTTTCGAAATAGGCCGATAATTATTTAGGTCACAAGGTTCACCACCTATGTGAAGGGAGAGTAGATGGGCCGCCTTACAAACCTTGAGGATAGTAGCAGATATAATCGTCAGGTGAAAAATATGGGTTAATGATTCAGCAAACAAAAAATGAATCAAGCATATCAGCCCCAGCAAATTATTTCTTACATCAACCTTAAGCAAGGCATCTAACACATCACAGATAGTAAATTGTTGAAATGAAAAAGATTCACTAGAAGTTGACGGGTTAACCGTAGAGTCAGCTAGAGACTGGAAGAGGGAAGAGCAGTCAATTGATTGACTGACCAGGGTCAATTAAACCACTCTCAAATAAAAAGCCTGCTGAGATGAAATGATGACTAAAAGCATCCCTTATTCTAGTCTTCTCAGTTATGATGCCAGAGTCAGACAGAACTTGCTTAGGCAGGGAAGAAGAGAAATTTGGACGTTTCAGTGTATTTACTGTTTTTCTAAATTTAGAAGGATCACCAGCAGAGTCAGAGATAGAGCTTAAAAAAGTACGTAATTTAGCTTTCTAAATCGAGATAGTACATATGTTTCTCAATTGTCTGAAAGATTTCCAATCCACTACAGAGTCAGTTTTCCTTTCTTTGCCCAGACCTGATTTCTCATCTGAATGAGATAGCTCAGAAGAAAACCAAGGATTAGATCTATCTTTGACTCTGAATTGTTTAAAAGGGGTGTGTTTATCTGCCAGAGGTATAAATATGGTGGACAAATATTCGAGAGCCAACTCAGGGTCAGGAATACAGGAGATAGCGGCTAAATCAGAGTAGGACATGTCATGTAATTTAAAAAAAAATGTCTCTTCATAATTAAACGAGGATTAGTATTTGCTGTTTCCTATCTCTAATACATACTATTGGACAATGATCACTGAGATCATATGCAAATACTAGACAAATACTTATGGGGGTTATTAGTGAGAATTAAATCAATCACTTTTTTATTTTTTTATTTAACCAGGTAGGCAACTTGAGAACAAGTTCTCATTTACAATTGCGACCTGGCCAAGATAAAGCAAAGCAGTTCGACACATACACACATAACTCTGTGTTTAATATTTAAACACAGAGTTACACATGGAGTAAAACAAACATACAGTCAATAATACAGTAGAATAAGGAGTGAACGGAGTTCTTTACATCTAGCCGTGTAAGTTTTGAGATCAATTGAGTCAGATCCCCTAAAATGACCAACTCTAAGGACACAAAAGGTGTTAAACACTCGGATATAGCACCAATAGCATCTGCCATGACAGCAGGGGAGTGGTAAATCTCAGCATCAAATAAATGTGTATTCTGGTTTATGGACAGATCTACAACCAGGAGCTCAAATTTCTTGTGAACAGAAATATTTAAAGATTTGGACTCCATGAAATCAGATTTTACATATAGTACCATCGGAAAGCATTCCGACCCCTTGACTTTTTCCACATTTTGTTACGTTACAGCCTTATTCTAAAATGTATTCAATTGTTTTTTTCACTCATCCATCTACACACAATACCCCATAATGACAAAGCAAAAATAGGTTTAGACTTTTTCGCTAATTTATTAAAATTAGAAAACTGAAATATTACATAAGTAATTAGACCCTTTACTCAGTACTTTGTTGAAGCCCCTTTGGCAGCGATTACAGCCTCGGGTCTTCTTGGGTATGAAGCTACAGGCCTGGCACACCTGTATTTGGGGAGTTTCACCCATTCTTCTCTGCAGATCCTCTCAAGATTTGTTAGGTTGGATGGGTAGTGTTGCTGCACAGCTATTTTCAGGTCTCTCTAGAGATATTCGATCAGGTTAAAGTTTGGGCTCTGGCTGGGCCACTCAAGGACATTCAGAGACTTGTCCCGAAGCCACTCCTGCATTGCCTTGGCTGTGTGCTTAGAGTCGTTGTCTTGTTGGAAGGTGAACCTTCGCCCCAGTCTAAGGTCCTGAGCGCTCTGGAGCAAGTTTTCATCAAATATCTCTCTGTACTTTGCTCCGTTCATCTTTGCCTCGATCTTGACTAGTCTCCCATTCCCTGCCACTGAAAAACATCCCCACAGCATGATTCTGCCACTCTGGAGCTCTGTCAGAGTGCCCATCAGGTTCTTGGTCACCTCCCTGACCAAGGCCCTTCTCCCCCGATTGCTCAGTTTGACCGGGCAGCCAGCTCTAGGAAGAGTCTTGGTGGTTCCAAACTTCTTCCATTTAAGAATGATGGAGGCCACTGTGTTCTTGGTGACCTTCAATGCTGCAGAAATTTGTTGGTACCCTTCCCAAGATCTGTGCTTCGACACAATCCTGTCTCGGAGCTCTACGGACAATTCCTTCGACCTCATGGCTTGGTTTTTGCTCTGACATGCACTGTCAACTTGTGGGACCTTATATAGACATGTGTGTGCCAATTAATTGAATTACCACAAGTGGACTCCAATCAAGTAGTAGAAACATCTCAAGGATGATCATTGGAAACAGGATGCACCTGAGCTCAATTTCGAGTCTCATACAAAGGGTCTGAATAATTATGTAAATACGTTTATTTTATTTCATACATTAGCTGAAATGTCTAAAAACCTGTTTTCGCTTTGTTATTATGGGGTTTTGTGTGTAGATTGCTGAGGGGTCCAAAGGCACTGTATATGGCCACTCCTCCCCCTTTCTGTAATCTGTCACATCTAAATACATTATAATAATTCACTTCAATGTCTTTATCAGATACAGAACCATTTAACCATGTTTCCGAGAGAACACGAATGTCAGGACACGAGTCCTGTACCCAAATGTCAATTGTGTAAATGTTTTAAATAAGGCTTAAGACATTTACTGTAGGTGCAAGATTTAAAGTCAGAAAGGGTATTCAGCTCATTCCCATAAGAGCTACCAGGCATAGAGTCATCTTTTTTTTTTAAATAGTTTTACATTAGTTTATTTAGTACATATTTTCTTAACTCTATTTATTGAACTGCAATGTTGGTTAAGGGCGTTTAACTAAGCACTTCATGGTAAGATTGTATTCGGCACATGTGACAAATATAATTTCATTTGATTTGATCTGTAGCTATTTGTTGAGTGAACTGAGACTTTGGCAAGGTCCCCGGCCAACCACGTGAGCGCAGAGCAGACTGAGCATTTGACAGACTTCCGTCAAGTTGCTGGATGCAGGGGCCGGGGAGGGAACTGGGAGGACAGTGTTGGCAGAAGTATGTCCATATTATATGTGACACTCCTGTTATAGGCAATACATAGCCTAATGTATATGTTTGTGTCATCTCTCTTTCCCCCTTTCTGAACGCTATCTTCTTTCTTTCTCAATCTTTCACTCTCCCCTCTACTTGGTGATGTGACGGTGCTTTGGAGTAACCTGCAGCATTATCCTTTTAAAGCTTGCTCGTTTAACGCTGAGAATGGTTAATAAGCATTTTATAAAAATGTATCACTTTCCTCTTCTCTGTCTTCCTCATTCTCTCTCTCCTAATTCCTCTGTATCTTCATCACTCTGTGTCTCTTCGCTTGGTCTGAACAGGTGGAAGGTGGAGGGGTTTCCCATCTCCAGGAGGGGGTTGGCACAAACAGGTGTGGCGCACAGAGACTTGGCCCAGTTAGCCTGGCACAATAAAACTGCCACAGTGGGAATAGCACAATTCACCTTTCTTCCTTCACAGCCCATCTGGACCCTTTCACCAGTTCTCCCAATGTTCCAAATACTACCCACATGCACCAGGCCAACGACTAGTCATTCAGATAGCACAGAGAACACACAAACACTTATAAATGTTGGCGACATTGTCAGAGTTGTACATTAACTAACACTCAGCAAAAAGGACCGTTTCCTCTCTCTACAGGTCAAAATGTGAAACTAAGTCCCCATAAAAAGATTGTCCCTGTTTAATAATGATAACTGTATTTGAAAATGGACAAATTAAGTTTTCTGATTGAGGAAGAGTCAGTCTCAGTAGCCAGAGGCAGTGTAATGTTCCCAGTGTGTTTCTGTGGTGGTGTTACACAATCAATCAAGAGGGTGCAAAGGATCACCAATGCAAGGAAGCAGTCTAGATGAGAACACATTGTTCAAAGAGCTAATGTGGACCTGATGAATAACTAAATAACTCAATACCACACATTTCACAGCCGCCATCACTTCCCCCTTCGGCAGTGAAAGCAAATATTGGATCTCATGTCCAGTTATTGCTTTCACAATTAAAATGGTGGCAGGGTGCAGGCGCAGTTTAAAGCTTGCCTTTGCTTTGCCAAAAGCATCAAAGCCATACTGACAGAACTGTGGGCACATTCATTGGACGCTTCATCAGAAAAGAAGATAAAAAGGAAAGAACTAATGGAATGGAGTTTATTTTCACACCTTCAGCCACACTGAATAATGTAGGTGTTATTAAAAGTGCTACCCTCTCACTGTCTCTCTCTATGAGCTCATTGTTATACTAGTATGACATGGGTTCAACCCTTTCACAGGTGTTGATGAAGGTAGCACTATATCAAGCAGATCCAAAGAACCTAGGCCTAATGTTAAATGGTACCCACAGAGAAATATACCTTCAAAACCCATACAGGTTATCCTGCAATCCACATACAGTGGGGTCCGAAATGATTGACACCCTTGATAAAAATGTGCTGTATTTTGTGCTCAAAAAAATGTAATTTTCTACTTATACAATTGCTTAGAGAAAGAGATTTTGTTTAACAAAATTCATTTTTTCTCAAAAAAGGTAGGGGTCAAAATTATTGACACCCCTGTTTTCAATACCTTTCAATACCTCACTTTGCGAGGAGAACGACACTGAGCCTTTTTCTAAAATGTTTTATGAGTTGGAGAACACATTGGGATGGATCTTAGACCATTCCTCCAACAGAATCCTTTCAGATCCTTGATATCCTTCATCTGCGCTTATTGACTGCCCTCTTCAATTCAAACCATAGGTTTTTAATGGGTTTCAAGTCTGGAGACTGAGATGGCCATTGCAAAATTGAGATTTTGTTAGGGCGGCGACATGAGCATCTCGCCATTATATTCAAATCTCTGCTTGCAGTTGAATCTCTTTACACGGAGGAGTGAGAGAGAGAATGATGCTTGTGAATTTGCACATCCCATTACACATCCCATATAATGTAAGTGGTAACGAGTAGTGGAAATCCAATGTTACTTTTGTTTCTGCAAGCGGGGCGGGAGTAAAGCCTCGTTCACATTACCCATAAGCACTCTTTCCATGACATATGCTGACCAGGTGAATCTAGGTGAAAGCTATGATCCCTTATTGATGTCACCTGTTAAATCCACTTCAATCAGTGTAGATGAAGTAGAGGAGACGGGTTAAAGAACGATTTTTAAATCTTGAGACAATTGAGACATGGATTGTGTATGTGTGCCATTCAGAGGGTGAATGGGCAGGATCAAATATTGAAGTGGCTTTGAACGGGGTATGGTAGTAGATGCCAGGCGCACTGGTTTGTGTCAAGAACTGCAACGCTGCTGGGTTTTTCACACAACAGTTTCCTGTGTGTATCAAGAATGGTCCACCACCCAAAGGACATCCAGCCAACTTGACACAACAGTGGGAAGCATTGGAGTCAACATGGGCCAGCATCTCTGTGGAATGCTTTCGACACCTTGTAGAGTCCATGCCCTGACGAATTGAGGCTGTTCTGAGGGCAAAGTGGGGTGCAACTCAATATTAGGAAGGTGTTCCTACTGTTTTGTACACTCAGTGTATTTATCCTGTCTCAAATGAAAAAATAATATTTTGCAATCTCCCGAAATAAATGCGATCTCTGATGAGAGACAGGCTCTCTTTCATCTTGTGTTACAAACACTACACTTGTCCATTCAGTAGCGGGGCAAGACTCTGGGGGTGATTACGGACATCTACTGTATTTCAGATGTGGCTGGGGGGGGGTGGTTATAGCATTTCCTTCACATGACCCATCAATTTAGACAAGTGTGTTGGGTAAGAGTCAGATCCTTCAACCAAAGATTGTAGATCCTTCAACCAAAGTTGCGAGAGTGCGACTCCTCATAGTATGTTGTACCGAAGTTGACTAACATTACTAAAGCCATACTCGGCCTTCTGCTATAATCAGTTTAATATCAAAATGATTAGTGTGCATGTAAACGTAATTACTACTCTAAAGTGAGTGACTCTCGTCTCGTTAGTGGGCTGAGTATGAAAATAGTAATGTAAACACCTTACTATGCTTATCTTAAATCGACGTAAGGTCAAAATCGAAGTAAGCATACGCCGATTAAAACACCTGTATTCTGAGCAATCTTTCAAATTATTAAGACATGTAAACCGATTAAATCGGCATTCCAGCTGTGTTTTTGATATGTGCATGTGCCAGCACCGGTAGCACAAGCCTCCCTCTTATGTGCGAGTGAAGTGAGTTTGGATAAACTGAAGTATGTATCTTATAAAGTTTTTATGTGAAAACTTTCTATGTCCGAACTCAGAATCAAAAAGTTTTCGCAAAAATAACATGGTCACTGTGGTAGAACAATCTGCATTTCAGATGTGTCCATGTAAGAAATCGTTCTTCCTGCAAAGCATGTAAACATTTGAAACAAACTATTATATTAATCTAACTGTGTATGTAACCGTGCTCAGCGTAGCCTACCGAATCGCATCGGTGAGAGAGCCGTTCATTTGGCGCCCTAATTTGCATAGGCTACTGATAAGCCTTGGTTTTTTGGCGATTATCTGCAGACAAATTATGAAAACATTTGATGACGATGGTGAATCATCACTGCATGAACAATAAGTAGTAGAGAACCTAGTCCAAATATGATCATTAGGGCCCTTATGGAATTCAGGCATTCAAACAGATTTTTCTATTGAAAATTAATACATTTGCCCAAGTTTATCATAAGACATGAACAGAACGTATCACTGATTCGTATTTCCTGCAACTTTCTGAACAGGCAATGAGGATGAACCACTTTGTGCAGCTGTTAATGAAACAGTCTTCTGATAGATGGAAAGGCTTTCCAAAAAACATTCTCAATGAAATGTTCACTACAACGTAGCCTATGCTTACCTGGCAGAATGATGTCATGATTATTTTCATCAATCCTGGGGGTAATTGTTTTGCAAACTTTACCATCACACGTGTGCTACAAAAACTTGCCTAAACAGCTTCTTGCTAGGTGTGCACTTGAATTAAACAATAACTAAAACCCAAAATTGAAGCTTATCCGATTTTTCCCAAAAGTGGTTTCCTGGTGTGGTTTAAGCATTGTTCTGGACATAGAACATCCACCATTTCCTGCTTGCTAAGATTTTTAGAGTTTTTTTTACCTTTATTTAACTAGGCAAGTCATTTAAGAACAAATTCTTATTTTCAATGACGGCCTAGGAACAGTGAGTGCCTTGTTCAGGGGCAGAACGACAGATTTTTACCTTGATCTTGCAACCTTTCGGTTACTAGTCCAACACTCTAACCACTAGGCTACCTGCCGCCCCACAGTTTGTCCAATTTCAGTTGATGTGACAAAACAAGTAGTCATTGTGTAGAGATTTATTGTACCATCTAAACTGCTGTGAAATATATTTTTCATAACCAAAATTATATTTTCAGCTGTTTAAAGCTGATGTACAAAACCAAAAGTAAAAGACATAAAAGCTAAACTTAAGAATAGAAATAGCACACATAGAACATATCTACTGCTTCTTAGACTTGCTTTCAATGAGAATGACAAATCTATAACTCTAATTTCTATGTGAATTTGGTTGGGTCGACAAAAAGTTAAATATTGCAGCTTTTAAAAAGTGTGATTTTGAAAGTGAAAAAAAGAAAACCTGAAAAAAACGACTCATTTGTTAAGATAATGTGGTCTATTTTTTATTATAAAATACATAATTTTAACAAACATCATTGTAGAAAGTAAAACTGAAGATAAGACCTTAATCTCAAGACAGGTTAAATGCTAAAAAGGTTGAATGTTATCTTACTTAGAAAACAGTCCTGATCATATAGGCCTAGACAATATCCAAAACAACAATACACTAACTTCATACATTTTCAGTCATTTCAATTGTAAAGTCATGTCTTCCTACACAATACCACAACTCATTTTTCCAATCTGGGAAGTAAACTCTATAAAGTATTCAATAATTTAATTGTGTATTTCAGATGGAATCAATGCTTTAGAATGTACCAGAGACCACCAAATTAATGCTCCTTTGACAAATTTGAACACAGGGGGGCAAACACCCCGGAACGGGGGCGCATGGCTGGGTACTTTTTCTATTAGGCTGGCTACTCTATGTACTTATGGAAAACACTGCACTCTACCCTTTCACTGAGACCATAAGCCTTTAAAAAAGTCATATTAAAGCCCCCCATGCAGTCTTTGTTTTAAATCATCACTGTATGTCTAATAAATCACAGTGTGAATTTATTTAATGATAAACCATTTTCAACCATTTATTTCCCTGAGCCTCCTTTGGCCCTTCAAATGCTCCGTCTTATCGTGTGGGCTCTAGGAAACAAGTGTGAAGATATTTACATACACAGCTCTGGTTGGTCTAGAGCACACCCCCTTACCCAGATGAACAGTCATTGGTCTATTATAATCTGATCAAATTATGACCTCATGTGGGCCAAAAGTTCCAGCTCAACTTAGCAAGATGAAATTCCAGGATATTTTTTTTGTTCAAACGGCTCCGAAACAAAAAGCGCATCATCATAATTGTAGTACATCTCACAGTGGACATGGCCAGGCTGACCCTGTCATCCACCATCCCCCTCCTGCTGAGGGATCTCTCCTGTCCAGACTTCTCAAGGACTCTTATACACATGCAAGCTGGCACACACACGCACACACACACACACAAGGGCATTCTCAAGGACTCTTATACACACACATCACTGTCTCCCTGGTTCTCTAAGGGGTAGCACTGAACAAGGCGGTGTGAAAACCTTTGCTTCTACCCCTGCCAGAGAAGACTGAGTGTCTTTACCACATTAAAAGGTAATTTGAGGCACAACAACACCAGAGGAGTGCAGTGAATAACTATCAAACTAAAGATTAGACTTTCAAATCTGAAAGTCTATGTCCTATTCCTTTGACGGTGTAACGATGTGCGCTGAGAGTCAGGAAGCAAGTTCAGGGAGTGAATGTTTTAATAAAATAACACAGACCATAATCCAAAACAAGAAACAGCACACAGACATGACACTGAAACAGAAACAATAACACCTGTGGAAAGAACCAAAGGAAGTGACTATACAGGGAAGGTAATCAGGGAAGTGATGGAGTCCAGGTGAGTCTGATGATGGGCAGGTGCGCGTAACAATGGTGACAGGTGTGCGCCATAATGAGCAGCCTGGTGACCTAGAGGCCAGAGAGGGAGCACACGTGACAGACGGTTGGTTGACAGTGAGTTGAATGTGGGGATTTCTTGGGAAGCCCTTCTGTACTCAGGCCCTGCCTACCTGGTCCAATTTCATTTTTTTTCTTCTCTCTTTCTGCCAGTGTGTTATTTAAGAGACACTTTGGCCTCTGAGCTCTGCTTTCATCTGTTTGGGTGAACAGGTATCATACATTTAGACATTTTCTTACTTCAAATCACAGCTACGTTTCCCTCTGCCCTCCCCTCTGCATACATTATCATTGTGTGATGGTGTACTTTACTGTTTTATCTCATCACTAATTCAAATGACTAAACATTTCCTTCATGTTGTCAATGTTATTTTACTGCAGCAGTTATGGTGGTGCCTCCTACACAAACACTGGAATGTTTGGTTTCCCGTGTCTTCCTACTGTCTCTCCTTTCATTCCTCTGTCTCTCCTCTCGTTCCTCTTCCTACTGTCTCTTCTCATTCCTCTTCCTACTGTCTCTCCTTTCATTCCTCTGTCTCCTCTCGTTCCTCTTCCTACTGTCTCTCCTTTCATTCCTCTGTCTCTCCTCTCCAGTTCCAATATTGCCTACTGCCTCTGTCTCATTCCTCTTAACCTACTGCCTCTTCTTCTCCTCTCCTCTTCTCATTTCCTCTTCCTACTGCCTCTTCTTCATTTCTCTTTCCTACTGCCTCTATCTTCTCATTCTCTTCTATGCTCTATTGATCTACTCTCATTCCTCTTCCTACTGCCTTCTCTCATTCCCTCTTCCTACTGCTCTCCTCTTCCTCTTCCTACTGCCTTTCGCCTCTACAATCCTCTTTCCTACTGCCTCTCCTCTCAATCCTCTTCCTACTGCCTCTCCTCTCAATCTCTTCCTACTGCTCTCCTCTCAATCCTTTCCGTACTGCCCTCCTCTCGTTCTCTTGCCTTTACTGCTCTCTCCTCTCAATCCTCTCCTACTGCTCTCCTTCTTCAGATCCTCTTTCCTACTGCCTCTCCTGCTCTCATCCTCTTCCTACTGCCTCTGCCTCTTCAACATTCCTCTTCTACTGCATCTCTTCTCAATCCTCTTCCTACTGTGCTCTCTCCTTCCTCTGTCCTTACTTCCTCTCTTTCTCATTCCTCTTCCTTACTGCCTCTTGCTTCATTCCTCTCTACTGTGCCTCTTTCTCATTCCTCTCTACTGTGCCTCTTCTCATTCCTCTTCCTACGTGCCTCTTCTCATTCCTCTTCCTATCTGCCTCTTCTCATTGTCTTGCCACTGCCTCTTCTCATTCCTATTCCTACTGCCTCTTCTCAATTCCTCTTTCCTACTGCCGTCTTTGATTCCTCTTCCTAGCTGCCTCTTCTCATTCCTCTTCCTACTGCCTCTTCTCATTCCTCTCCTATTGCACCTCTTTCATTCCTCATTCTATGTGCCTTTCTCAGTTCCTCTTCCTACTGCTCTCTCTCATTGCCTATTCCCTACTCTCTTCTCATTCCTCTTCCTACTGTGCTCTTCTCATTCTCTTGCCTACTGCCTCTCCTCTCATTCATATTCCTACTGTCTCCTCTCATTCATATTCCTACTTGCCTCTCCTCTTCATTCATATCCTACTGCCTCTCCTCTCATACCTTTCTACTGTCTTCCTCTCATTCCTCTTCCTATTGTCCTCCTCTCATTCTATATTCCTACTGCCTCTCCTCTCATTCCATTCCTACTGCCTCTTCCTCTCATTCATATTCCTACTGCCTCTCCTCTCATTCCTATTCCTACTCTCTCTCTTCTATTGCCTCTTCCTACTGCCTCTCTCTCATTCCTATTCCTACTGCTCTCCTCTCACTCTGTCTCTCCTCTCATTCCCTCTCCTACTGCCTCTCCTCTCCATTTCATCCTATGCCTCTCCTCTCATTCAAGGCTATTCCATGATCCTACTGCTCTCCTCTCATGTCATATTCCTTACTAGCCTCTCCTCTCATTCATATTCATACTGCCTCTCCTCTCATTCACTATTCTACTGCCTCTCCTTTCATTCATATTCCTTACTGCCTCTCCTCTCATTCTCTTCTACTGCCTCTCCTCTCATTCCTGTACTCTCTCCCTCATTCCTCTTCCTACTGCTCCTCTCATTCCTATTCCTACTCTCTCGCTCTCATTCCTCTTCTACTGTCATCTACTCTTCGATTTCCTCTTCCTACTGCCTCTTCTCATCCTCTTCCTACTGATCTGCTCCTCTCTTCCTACTTCCTATCCCTCTTCCTCTTCCCATCCTCTTTGCCTCTCCTCTCCGCTCAATCCTCTTCCTACTTTGCCTCTCCTCCAATCCTCTTCACTACTGCCCTCTCCTCTCAATTCGCTCTTCCTACTGCCTCTCCTCTCTAATCCTCTTCCTATCTGGCCTCTCTCTCAAATCCTTGCTGTCTCTACTCCTCTGCCTCTCAATCCTCTTCCTACTGCTCTCTTTCTCATTCCTCTTCCTACTGCCTCTTCTCACTTCCTCTTCCTACTGTGCTCTGGTCTCTTCTGCATTCCTCTTTTCCTACTGTGCACTGCTTCTCATTCCTCTTTCGGTCTACTTTGCACTCTTCTCATTCCTCTCCTACTGCCTCTTTCTCAGTTCCTGCTCTTCCTTACTGCCTCGTTCTTTCTCTTCATTTTCTCTTCCTCTTCCCTACTGCCTCTTCTCAATTCCTCTTCCTACTGCCTCTTCTCATTCCTCTTCCTACTGTGCCTCTTTCTCATTCCTCTTCCTACTGCCTCTTTCTCGCCATATCGCTCTTCCTACTGCCTCTTCTCATTCCTCTTCCTACTGTGCCTCTTCTCATTCCTCTTCCTACTGCCTTCCTCTTCTTGCCGTTCCTACTCTTCTTCTGCTCCTTCTTCCTTACTGTGCCTCTTCTCATTCCTCTTCCTCTGCCTCTCCTCCATTCATATTCCTACTCTCTCCTCTCGTTCGCTCTTCCTACTGCCTCTCCTCTCATTGCCTATTACCTACTGTCTCTCCTCTCATTCATATTCCTACTGCTCTCCTCTGTATTCCATTATTCCTCTGCCTCTCCTCTCATTCATATTCTACTTGCCTCTGCTCTCGATTCCTCTTCTATTTCTCTCCTCTATCGTTTCATATCTACCGTCTTCTCCTCTTCATTCTATTCCTACTGCCCTCTCCTCTCATCCTATATTCCTACTTGCCCTCCTCTTCTCTTCCATATTCCTACTCCTCGTCCTCTCATTCTCATTCCCTACTTGGCTCTCCTCTCATTCTATTCCTCCTCCTCTCCTACTGTCTCTCCTCTCTATCTCCTCTCCTACTGGCCTTCTCCTCTCATTCTTCATTCCTATTCCTCTCCTCTCATTCCTATCTCTACTCCTCTCCTCTTCACTTCTTCCTCACTGTCTCTCCTCTCATTCCTCTCCTACTGCTCTCCTCATCTTCTCTTCCTACTGCCTCTCCTTTCATTTCTATTCCTACTGCCTCTCCTCTTCATTCCTCTTCTCTATCTCTCCTCTCATTCCTCTACTTCTCTCCTCTCATTTCTGCTCTCTTACTGCCTCCTCTCATTCCTCTTCCTACTCTCTCCTCGCTCTCATTCCTCTTGCCTAGCCTGTCTCTCCTCTCATTCCTCTTCTACTGTCGTCTACCTCTCGTCCTGCTTCCTACTGCCTTCTCCTCTCATTCCTTTCCTACTGCTCTCCTCCATTCCTCTTCCTACTCTCTCCCTCATTCCCCTTCCTACTGTCTCTCCTCTCATTCCTATTCCTACTCTCTCCTTCTCATTCCTCTTTCCTACTGCCCTCTTCTCACTCACTTTTGCCTTTCTTCCTACTGCCTCTTTCCTCTCGATTGCTATTCCTACTGTCTCTCCTCTCATTTTCCTTCTTGCTCGTACTGTGCTCTCTCCTCTCCGCTCTCCTCCTCTGTTTGGGCTGACTAGTCTCTCGTCTACTTCCCTTGCCTACTGTCTCTCCTTTTCATCTCCTCTGTCTCCTCTCTGTTTACCGTCGTTCCTTGACTCTCTCTACTTTCTTCCTCTGTGCTGTTCTGGGCCTCTCAATTCCTCTTACCTTACTGCCTCTTCCTATTCTCTCTGCCTGATACTGCCGTCGTTCTGCATTCGCTCTGCCTACTGCCTCTTCTCAGTCTCTCTTGCCTTACGCCTACTCTCCTGACTTTCCTGTCTTCGGCGACTACTGCCATCTTGCTCATGTGCCGCTTCCTGGACTGCCTGCTTTGCTTATTGCGCTTCTTCCTACTGCACATTATCTAATGTCCTCTTCCTAGCTGCGCCTCGGCTCATTCCTCGTTGCCTACTGCGCTGGCTTCTCATCCGTTTTCCTACATTCCTGACTTTCTTCATTCCTCTTCCTGACTGGCCATCTTCTCAGTTCCATCTCTGAGGTGCCTGCTTTGGTCTCATTCTCCTTGACCTACTGTGCGCGTTTCTCATTCCTTCCTACGTTTGTCCTGCGTGTCTCATTCTCTCTTGCCTACTGACCTCTTGTTACATTCCTCTTTGCCTACTGCCTCTTTCATCCAATATGCCTCTTATTCGTGACCTGTCGGCTCTTCTCTATTCCTCTTCCTTACTAAGCTCCTGCTGCATACTCTGGCCTATCTGCCTCCTAGCCTTTCGTCATTCCATATTCCTTACGTCTGTGCTCTTCTCAATCCTCTTGGCCTACTGGTGCCTGCAGTCTCATATCCACTTGAACGCATACTGCGGCTCTCCTCTTCATTCATATTCGCTTTACTCTTCTCCCGTTCCTCTGTCCTATGCCTTCTCCTGCTCTTGCCGGTAAGTTCGCGGTACGTGTCTCTTGGGCCTAGCTCATTTCAGTATCTCTACTTGCCTTCTCCTGGCTCATTACAGCGAGGGTGAGTTATTCCTACTGGCCGTCTCCTCTGCTTCAATGGATATCCTTACATGTCTGCTGCCTCTCATTGTCCTGCTTCGTAGTGGTCTCTCCTTCATGTGTGCAGTATTCCTTACTGACCTCTTCGCTGCGTCATCATAGATCTTATGTCCTTCTGCCTTGCGTCGATGTCAAGTATCCGTACTGCGTCCCTCTCATTCATATCCTACTGCCTCTCGCGTCTCATTCGCTATTCCTACTCCCTCCTCTCTGGTCCTACTGTGGCCTGAGCTGCCCTCCCGTCTCGGATTCCTATGTCCACGGTTCGCTCCTTTATCTAAGCTAGCTGTCTCTCCGTGCTCATTTATCGCTCTTCCTACTGCCTCCTCCTCTCCTACTTGCTCTCCTCTCTTCCTATTCTCTCTTCCTCACTTCCTCTTCCTCTCTCTATTCTCATTCCTACTTCTCCTACATCCGACCTTCACTGCCTCTGTCACTTCCGTCTATTCCTCCGTCTTCTATGCTGCCTCTCCTCTCATTGCATATTCTAGTTCTGCCTGTCTCTCCTCTCATTTCTATTCCTACTGCCTTCCCTTGCACTTTCACGTTTCTCCCCTACTGCCTCTCGTCTCTCATCTCATAGTCTCTTCTACGTGTTCTCCTGCTATTGCGCTATGTCTCTCCTCTCATTCCTATTCCTAACTGCTCTCCTCTCATTATTTCCTACTGTCCTACTCTGCTCTTATATCTCTGCCTCTCGTCATTCTCCTTACTGTCTCTCCTCTCGATTCTTCCTACTCTCTCCTCTCTTCTTCTTACCTGCTCTTCCCTCACATTGCTCTGCTCCGCTCTCCTACCTCTCCTACTCTTCCTTCGTACTGTGCCTCTCCGTTCCCTCATTCGTTCCGACTTCTCTCCTCATCCTCTTCCTTAACTGTCTCTCCTTCTATGTCCTCTTGCCTACTGGCCTCTCCTCTTCATCATTTCCCTACTATGCTCTTCCACTTCATTCCTACTTGCCTCATGTCTCTCCTTCTCTATTCCTCTTCCTACTGTCTCTCCTCTCATTCCTACTTACTACTGTCTCTCCTTCATTCTTTCCTACTGCCTTCCTCTCATTCTCGACTGCCTCTCCTCTCATTCCTCTTCCTACTGTCTCTCCCTTCCATTCTTCCACCTCTCTCCTGCTTCCATCCTCTTCCTACTGCCTCTCCTCTCATTCCTATTTCCACTGCCTCTCATTCTCTATATTCCTCTCCTGCTCATTCATATTCTCCACGTCTTCCTCTCCTCTCATTCTCTTTCCTGACTACTCTCTCTCTCATTCCTCTTCTACTGCCTGCTCCTCTCATTCCTATTCCTAGCTCTCTCTTCATCCTCTCTCTCTTCCTTACTTCCTACTCTTCATCTCTTCCTATTCCGTCTCTCCTCTCATTCAATCTTCCTACTGCCTCTCCCTCTCATTCCTCTTCTCACTGTCGTCTCTCCCTCTTCAATTCCTCTCTCCTACTGCCTCTTCCTCTCATTCCTCATTCCTACTCCTCTCCTCTCATTCCTCATTGCCTCTACTGGCCTGTCTCCTCTATCATCCTATTCCTACTCTCTCTCTCTCATCTTCCTCTTTCTGACTGTCATCTCCTCTCATTCCTTCTTCCTACTTCCTCCTACTCTCCTCTTCCTACTTCCTCTCCTCTCTTTCTATAGCTACTGCCTCTCCTCTATTCTCCTCTCCTTACTCTTCTTGCCTCTTCATTCCTCTTCCTTTCGTCTCTCTAACTCTCATTCGTCCTACTGCCGTCCTCTCACCTTCCTCTCTCTCCTACTTTCGTCTCCTCTCATTCCTATTCCTACTCTCTCCTCTCATTCCTGTCCTACTGCCTCTCCTCTCATTTCCATATTCCTACTCTCTGCTCTCTCCTCTTCCTACTGTCTCTCCTCTCATCCTCTTCCCTATCTCTCTTCTCCTACGTCATCCTCTTCCTACTGTCTCTCCTCTCATCCTCGTTCTTACTTCTGTCTCTCTCTACATCCTCTTCCTAACTGTCCTCTTCCATCTCTCTCTATTCCTCATGCCTCCTCTCCTCATTCTTATTCCTATCCTCGTCTCTCCATTTTCTTTCTGTTTCCACTGGCCTTCTTCTCTCTGCATTCCTCTTCCTTCTTCTTCCTCTCATTCTTCTTTCCTACTGCCTCCTCTCATTCCTCTTCCTGTCTCTCCTCTCATTCCTCTTCTCTACTGTCCTCCTTCTCTCACTACGTCTCTTCCTTCTCATTCCTCTTTCTACTGTTCTCTCCCTCTCATTCCTCTTACTACTTGCCTCTCCTTCATCTTCCTACTGTCTCTCCTCTCATTATTCCTTATCTTCTCTCTCCTCATCTATTCCTCTTCCTACTGTCTCTCCTTCTCATTCCGTCTCCTACTGTGTCTCTCCTCTCATTCCTCTTCTACTGCCTCTCCTCTCATTCCTACTATCTCTCTCTCGCTCTTCCTACTATTTCTCCTCTTCATTCTCTTTCCGTACTGCCTCTCTCTCTATTCTATTCCGTACTTCTGCTCCTCTCATTCCTTACTCGTCTCTCTCTCATTCCTCTTCCTACTGTCTCTTCCTCTCATATATCTTCCTACTGTCTCTCCATCTCAATTCCTACTCCTCCTCTCAATCCTTCTTCTACTGTCTCTCCTCTCATTCCTCTTCCTACTGTCTCTCCTCTCATTTCCTTTCCTACTGTCCCTCTCATTCTTCCTACTGTCTCCTCTCATTCCTCTTCCTACTGTCTCTCCTCTCATTCTTTCTCTACTGTCTTCCTCTCATTCCTCTTCCTACTTCTTCTCTCCTCTCATTCCTCTTCCTCACTGTTTCTTGCTCCTCTCATTCCTATCTTCCTACTTCTTCTCCTTCTCATTCCTCCTACTTCTCTCCTCTCATTCCTCTTCCTACTCCTCTCCTCTCTATTGTCTCTCTTCCTCTTCATTCACTTCCTACTTGTCTCTCCTTCTCATCATATTCTACTGCTCTCCTTCTCATTATTTCCTTACGCCTTCTCCTCTCATACCTTCCTACTGTCTCTCCTCTCATCCTCTTCCTACTTGTCTCTCCTCTATTCACTATTCCTTACTGCCTCTCTCTCATTCTTACATTCCTTACTGCCTCTTCCTCTCAGTCCTCTTCCTATCCTCTTCCTCTCATTCCTATTCCACTGCCTCTCCTCTCATTCCTCTTCCTACTGCCTTCTCCTCTCATTCCTCTTTCTACTCTCTCTTCCTCTCATTCCTTTCCTACTGCCTCCTTCTCATTTCCTACTGTCTCTCCTCTCATTCCTCTTCCTACTTTCTCTCCTCTCATTTCCTTCCTACTTTGTCTCTCCTCTCATTCCTTCTTCCTACTGTCTCTCTCTCTCATTCCTCTTCCTACTTCCTTCCTCTCCTATTCCTCTTCCTACTGTCTCTCCTCTCATTCCTACTTCTCCTCCTCTCATTCCTTTCCTACGTCTCTCCTCTCATTCCTCTTCCTATTCTTCTCTCCTCTTTCATTCCTTTCTTCCTATCTGTTCTTCTCCTCTCATTCTCTTCCTACTGTCTCCTCCTCTCATTCCTCTTCCTACTGCCTCTCCTCTCATTCCTCTTACTCTCTCCTCTCATCCTCCCTATGCCTCTCTCATTCCTCTTCCTACTTTCCTCTCCTCTCATTCCCATCCTACTGCCTCTCCTCTCATTCCTCTTCCTACTGCCTCTCTCTCATTCCTCTTCCTACTGCCTCTCCTCTTCACTTCCTCTTCCTACTGCTCTTCCTCTCATTCCTCTTCCTATCTGTCTCTCCTCTCATTCCTCTTCCTACTGTCTCTCCTCTCATTCCTCTTCCACTGTCTCTCCTCTCATTTCCTCTCCTACTGTCTCTGCTCTCATTCCTCTTCCTAGCTGTCTCTCCTCTCATTCCCTCTTCCCTACGTCTCTCTCTTCATTCCTCTTCCTACTGTCTCTCCTCTCATTCCTCTTCCTACTGTCTCTCCTCTCATTCCTCTTCCTACTGTCTCTCCTCTCATTCCTCTTCCTACTGTCTCTCCTCTCATTCCTCTTCCTACTGCCTCTCCTCTCATTCCTACTGCCTCTCCTCTCATTCCTACTCTCTCCTCTTCCTACTGTCTCTCCTCTCATTCCTCTTCCTACTGCCTCTCCTCTCATTCCTCTTTTCTATTCTCAACTACAACAAACAGAAACTCGAACAAGAGTACTTAGTTAGGATACTCTGGTATTATGATAGGGATTGGGGGCATATTACTATGCATCAATGCTAATCAATGCTTTATGAATCAAATACTGTAAAAGCATCATTACTCACTGTTCTCTTAATGGATAGGATAAATAGCCTAAAACAATCAATTAGGTCTACAATTGATACCAAACATTTATGAGGCTCTGTGTTCATAATGACTCAGTCAGTCAGTCCTTGGGCCTGTCTTTGTGTCTAACCCTTCACCAGACTGAACACAACAGTGATAGTGTGTACTTGAAGCAGGACTGACAGTCTTACTGGGAAAACAATGAGGGGTCTTCACAGCAGACGGTAGCTATAGATCTCACCTTTTGTTGCTACGATGCCACAATCAACGCTAGGGGGAAACGCACACACATCTATCCTGGGAGCACACACACACACCAACAGGCAGGCACGCACACATGCACACGCACACACACACACACAACCTTCTCCCTACTTGGTTTGCAGCATGCTGTTGCTGAGCTCAGTCCTCCAGGGGTCGATAATAAATTACTCTCAAAGAGCCCAGCTAACTGAGAAGGTTTACACCTCACACAGTTAGCATGTTCACATAGACTGAGGAAATGTCTTCTTAGCTGCAGGTCCTCATAACGTTCCTCACAATGTGATTTTTATTGTCTCCTATATCTGTGTTCAGCCATCAAAGCACAATCAACCAGCTAGCTATGACACAACACTTTCGTTCTATTGATCTCTTCGAGGCTACGAAAGCAACAATCGAAATGGTAAAAAAGAAACCGACTAAATCCATAGGTTATCTATGACATAGAGGCACCCTTTCCTGACCTGAACTTCTCATGAACAAGACAATGTTCCCCAGAGACATCAGGAGAAAGAAAATGAGAAGAATGGGGAAGAAAGGTGGAAGAAAAGAGAGAGCTGGCTCTTTATCCTTCCATCTCCCTCCATGGAGGAGCAGCCTGAGGAAGGTAGTGTGGCCCTTTGACCCTGTGTGTGCGTGCGTGCGTGCTTGGGATAAAGAAAGAGCATTGGTCCCTTCAAGACAACAACAACAAAAAACGAGGTCAAATCATGATGTCAGTGATTTCAGTTCGGAAAGTCGTAGCTCTAGGATGATGCCCGATTTTTTCGCCTTGGAGTTGGATGACCGTTTAAAACAATTTTCCCCAGTCGGAGCTCGTTCGGAGTTGTTTAGAATGCGGCACAAATCCTCGGGTCTCACACAATCATCGACATCACAGCTGCTTCTGCTGACAAGATTTAGCAATCATCCCGAGGGGTTGGCGGTGGGTTAAAACCCACATAAGTTTCCACTCCCAGGCCCAATCTCATACAACAAGTGACAGAAAATGGTTACCAGGAGTAACAATACAGATATACAACAGAGCATGCTGTAGAAATCTTTGAGAATCAATAGGACTTAACATTCAGAATCAGGTTGTCACCTTGCTTCAGTGTTCACAGTGTAAAACGTAAACAGTGTTTCCAGGTTGATAGTATACAGATATAGCTGACGAGAGCAGAGCAAAGTGTATAAATACTGAATGTGAGTTTAACGAAAGAGACCAAGTGGATTCCATACAACAGCATGTTCTAGAATCAAATCCCAAGAGTCTGTGTTTTAAAGACTCTTACCTACCTACAGTACAAGACATAATCCCAAAGTCAATATATTGGCTATCTGGGACCAAGGTAATGTGCATGTCCCAGAGTACCAGTGTTTCATTGAATGTTGTATGATTCAATATGGCAGGGGAGAGTTGGGACGGAGATGGCCCTCCTAGCTTAGGTCAAACAGCCGAGGAAGACTCAGAGTAAGGTGAACTGGCTTCCTCACGAATTAGAGCACTGGAATTCAGTGTAGAGAAGAGGATCCTGCCCCAAGTCAGCCACTTAGCTCAGAGAAGATGACCCTCACTGTGACTAGTTAAGACAAGAACGACCCAACACCATCTTCACAATTGGACCGGAACTCAGAAACTTATTTCGAGATAGGATTCCACTTTAAAAGTCACTGATGTTACATTTGGCCAAAAATTTGAGTTAATGAAAATCGTGAGGTTTGCTATCTGGCCATACACAGACAGGCAGGCCCATGTGAGAAACATCTTTCAGTAACACCCTGAGATGTCAGACAGTATCATCTCTTGAGCAGTTTGAATTCAACTCCAAATCCATGTTTCATGAACAGAGTTTGAAAAAGACAAACAAGACAAACAAAGACTTGTATCCAGGCATCGTTTCACCGCTGGATTTCTGTGGCTGTCTCTGCTCTGCAGGTTTGTTTTCAACACAGAGCATCAGTAAGTTTACAGCGCATTGATGGTTGGTGCCCAGGGTCCAATTACAATGGAGAAAGCTGGATTGTGTTAAATGCCACAATGTAGAGAGACAGTGCCTTACCACATGGCATGAAGTGGTAGCTTGCTGTGGCAGAGTTAGATTCTGAGCACCACAGCTGACAGTCTACAGTATCCATTGGATAAATGAAATCTATAAATAACAAATATGGATTATGTTTAATGTCAGTTCACTGGAGAGAATAGTTAGAAAGTAAAACACAAATTGCGCTTTATTTATCTGATCTGAAATTGCTGTTTTTGGTTCGGAAAATTGTTTAGTGATGTTGTTTTGTTCATTGGAACAGTTAATTGGACTGTCCAAACAGTTAATTGGACTGTTTGATCCTCTTTTGTTCCTCTGTTTCGGCATTTGGAGAAGACTCCTAGGTTTAGCTACATATATAGATCTTAATTTAATCACCCTGTTGCAGGGTAACGTTCCTGCAATGCAGGAAATGTAAACTTTTAGTGTATTTGAGGATTAAAAAGGTTTCTGAAGTTTGTCATTTTCCACTTGAAATTTCAGACTAGATTCTACAAAAAAACGTATCAAACCCTACAATTGTTTTTATTAATTACAATCCAAATAATAATTCACATTTCCTGTCGCTGCAAGATTATTTTCCAGCTGTAGAAAAGTGGTTCAAATTAAGATCCTACATCTGTATAGCATGGTCGGTGGTGGTGGGGTTAGGGCCAATGGCGGCCGCTGATTGGCTGAATACCCAGGTGGTTGGAGTTGTCAACAAAGCATTATGACAGAAATATGATGCCAAGTTTTCAAACTACCGGTAGTTTCTTTGAGAAGATATATAAATCGGTCTTTACAACAGCAGAAATACACCTATTTCACTTTTGCTGCCATCTTTTCTCACGTGCGGAAGTAAGCAGTCTGGCGTGAGAGACATATTGGGAGGGAGACTAGAGCATAGCCAGAAGTTCTGACTGAAGGCTCATTTGAGCACCCCAGGACGGTACATTTACTTTGTGCTATTATGATGTATGCTAGCAGTTCCACCTCATAGCAAATAGCTGGCAAAACAATCCAAGCAAAGTTGGCGCGGCCTAAATGCGCCCGCGGAGGCAGAGCTGTGGCTGCTGAAGGTCACTGAGAGGCAGATTTGTAAGTAACTGAACAGCTTGTTTTGAACAATATATTTTTTTTACAGGAAAATGTACACATTTACCTCACTTTTATGAGCATTTAAAACATGATTCATTAATTATAATATATTTATATATTTTAGTAAATACAAATATTACATTATTTTTTTACCAATCATGTGAGGCGCCGCACCTAAAGCCCTAATTGGCGGGCTGCCGCTGGTTGGGGCAGTGGCACACACATCCATGGTGTTTGAGGAGAGTCAAAAACGTGCATTTTCCTGTGTTTTATATATATTTTCACACGAGGATGGAATAATATTTGGAAATTATTGCCCTTTTAATGTTCTAGTTGATTAAAATGACCACCTGAAATTTCTGCCAGTTTTGGTGGGATGGAGTTTTGGCCTGCCTGGTGACATCACCAGGTGGTAAATTAGTTACTAGACCAAAAATAAAGAGTTCCAAACCTCACTGCCAAAAACAGCTAGTTTTCAGTTTTCCCCCTCCCCACTCAGACCACTCCCACACAGTCCTAGCAAAATTCTTGCTTGAGAAATGGCTTTTTACAAAGAAGCTTTTTTTTTTATCATTTAAAATGAAAATAATCACAGTAAGGTACTTCATTTTTCTCAGACTGATTTGATATTGAGATAAAAATGGCTGCATTTGATCTTAAAAACATGAATCAGTTCTGCTCCGTAGACCTAGTGTTTCTCAATATGCATACTACTGTGCTCCGAGTATGCAAATTGGAGCACGCGTCGTTTGGTGTATGAATACAAATCAAAGTATGCGAAATGGAGCACGTAGGGCACTTCTCGGATGTGTACTCAGCTTGTACACATTTCGAAGCGGGCATCAATACAAGCGGAAAGTATGCACAGAAATATGTGACTTGCTCTATCATAGTCAGTCACATTGACCCCAAAACAGATTTGTAGTTGTATACAGTGCTGGAAAGATGAGAATGTTAGCTTCCTTATGAGACCAACGTGATCTCTCTACTCCAAATATCAAGCGAGTTACGTGCCATTACGTGCTGTGTGTCACCGAACCATGTATTTGAGAAAAACGCAGTCAAAGTTTGCAGTTACTTATAAGACATTTATTCAAATAATTAATAACAACTATTTACTTAATACAAAACACAATACATGAAATCCATTGACATGAGTGGCCATGTTCTTTTTCTTTTTCGCAAATGGGTCTTCCAAATGGACAATGACCCCAAGCATACTTCCAAAGTTGTGGCAAAATGGCTTAAGGACAACAAAGTCAAGGTATTGGAGTGGCCATCACAAAGACAATCCTATTGAAAATGTGTGTGCAGAACTGAAAAGGCATGTGCGAGCAAGGAGGCCTACAAACCTGACTCAGTTACACCAGCTCTGTCGGGAGGAATGGGCCAAAATTCACCCAACTTATTGTGGGAAGCTTGTGGAAGGCTACCATGAAATGTTTCACCCAAGTTAAACAATTTAAATGCAATGCTATCAAATACTAATTGAGTGTATGTAAACTTCTGACCCACTGGGAATATGATGAAAGAAATAAAAGCTGAAATAAATCATTCTCTCTACTATTATTCTGACATTTCACATTCTTAAAATAAAGTGGTCATCCTAACTGACCTAAGACAAGGCATTTTTACTAGGATTAAATGTCAGGAATTGTGAAAAACTGAGTTTAAATGTATTTATCTAAGGTGTATGTAAACTTCTGACTTCAACTGTATCAAGATTTAGGAGAAGACTAAACATGATCACGCATCAACGTTTTTGTACTTGCGCCACACAGAAGACTTGGTCTCAAATGTCGGTAGCACCTGAATGTCTGCCCTCTTAAATCCAGGGATCTGTCCTGGGAGCGGCATTGCGTGGACATCGAAAGTTGTTGACATAGTGGACGATTCATTGAATGTTCTCGTAGCCGCACCTTGTTCCTTGTAGACCTTTAGAGACCAGAGCTTACTCTGGCTATTTTTAGCCAGCTAGCTAGTCTGTCTACTTGTGCCTCATCACACACCGGAGGTGGGACCAAGTCCTTGTTTTACAAGTCACAAGTAAGTCTCAAGTCTTAGCACTCAAGTCCCAAGTCAAGGCAGGCAAGTCCGAGTCAAGTCTCAAGTCAAGACCGACAAGTCTCAAGTCAAGTCTCAAGTCCTAAACTAATGCCAAGAGTGTGCAAAGCTGTCATCAAAGCAAAGGGTGGCTACTTGAAGAATCTCAAATATAAAATATATTTTGATTTGTTTCACTTTTTTGTTACTACATGATTCCATGTGTTATTTCATAGTTTTGATGTTTTCACTATTATTCTACAATGTAGAAAATAGTAAAAATAAAGAAAAACCCTTGAATGAGTAGGTGTTCTAAAACTTTTGACTGGTAGTGTATATAATATGTTACAGAGGGTAGTCGAGATCCAGGAAAGTCCAGGATAGATGAGGCGAAATACTGTTGATGTGCTTTACTTAAAAAGGTCAAAGGTAATGAAGTACCACAGGAGTAGGCAGTGCTTATCAAATGTAAAATGTATGCGTTCTCCACAAATTCTCATCCTAATAAGAATGTACTCGAGAATGCCCTTGAAGAACGCACTCGAAGCATGGAACATGGTAGTATGCATATTGAGAAACACCCCTTATCTAATCTCCATAGGATTTCAGGATCTCAGTGGCATAGAGAAAAAGCCACACACACACGTTTATACATATGCTTGAGTGTATTTTCTTGTGTGCAAGTCTACGTGTTGAAAAGAGAGATGAGATGATAAGAAAGGGAGAGAGAGAGTGCTGGTGTCAAGAGGAACAGAGGGACTGAAGAGATATAGAGAGATGACGGTTCCTATATCAAGCCTTCTGTCATGCCCTGATCTGTTTCACCTGTCTTTGTGCTTGTCTCCACCCCCCTCCAGGTGTCACCCATCTTCCCCAATATCCCCTGGGTACTTATACCTGTGTTCTCTGTTTGTCTGTTGCCAGTTCGTCTTGTTTGTCAAGTCAACCAGCGGTTTGGCTCAGCTCCTGCTTTTCCCAGTGTTACTTCAACAGCATCAACGTTTTTGTACTTGTGCCACACAGAAGACTTGGTCTTACCTGAAACGTGATACCTTCAGGTCCAACCCTATACATTTTATTTATTCTAGATATGGTCTCAGGGCAGGGAATGACATGGAGCCTTCATTCCCTTAAAAATGACCCAGTTCAGCTATATACTGTACACAAGAGTGCTGGATTCAGGCCAGAGGGAAGTCACATTTACATAATGATTCACTGCCCCTGATCCGCCGACTTATTCTACCAACCAAGGCAACTCACTCATGACACAACACTCATACCTCGTAACCAGGGTTGGGGAGTAACTAATTACATGTAATCTGTTTATATATTTTTTTACTGTAACCAGCTAAAATATTGTAATTGGATTACAGATACTTTTGAAAAACTAGATTACTTTTTGGGATTACTTTAAAATTCAGAAAGGATGTTTGCAAAATACATTTTCTGTTTTCTCAATAACATTCAAATTAGCATTGACAGAAAGTGCAAGTTTAAGTTTGTGCCACTTGAGCAAGTCTGACCACAAGTCAGAGACCACTATGACACACCAATGCATTTGGATCTTTTTTGTATTCTTCTAATGTGTATTGAAAGTAAACCAAAGGTAACTGAAAGTAATCAGATAACAACAACACACTGATGACCATCTAACCTTCTGTATTGGCTAAGATAGACCATCTAACTGAACAGTGATCAACATCGATTAGCTCTCAGTCTGTTCTGATTGGCTCTGCATTTCTGACACTCTGTTCATTCTATTCTCACTCTCTGTTAAACTGCAGTCCAGCTAGTGCGTGTTCACTGTCACAAGGAACGTTGTGAGAAGTCGTAGGGTGTTCTGTTTCTGACTCCATAGAGCAAGCTAAGATTTACACCTACTTGGTAGGTACTATAGTATAATATAATACTGGCTAGATTCTGGAAGGCTTTAAGAGCAGGTCAGATTGATGGATAGGTATACAGTGTCCTAAGCCAGGCTAAGGGAGGGAGGTGCTCGGAAATCTGAACTCAGTTGATGCTCCTCTACAAGGCAAAACAGTGAAAGCACGGCATATCTTTAACATGGATGTTCTTGCCTTACCTTCTACAGAGTTGTCTATCATACCAGTCAGTATTTCCTTCCCACAGCATGTCTCACAGATCCAATTATCCCTTTTTAAAGCAAGACCTCCCTGTCTTCCCCTCTCCCCAGAACATCCCAGAGAGAGATTCCTAATTCAATCAACGGAGCCCTCCATCTAATGTAGTCATGGAGAATATTTACAAAATGAAGAGAGCTGACCTTAGAGGCATGTGTTTAGGGAGATGGAATCATGTCAGTCGGCACACTATCGCTTATTATTTAAATCACACTGAAGACTATGTGTCAGGTTAAAAAGATATATACATACAGTACATTCACAAAGGTGACAAAGGTGGAGATACAGTATATTCATGTATGATTAAGTCATGGGCATTTCCATGGTAAAAGTTCAAAGTAGTCATAGTGCTTAGAGTTGTATGGTTTGTTAAACTTTTAAATCAATGGTTCTTGTTTGGCATACGTTTTAAAGTGAAAAATCTGAGTCTGTGTAATTCCGTTACCAAGAAATTGCCCTCATGTCCGTTTACTTAAATATAAGTTCGATACAGGGATTCATTCAAGCATTCACACAACTGACAAATTCCTCCTGAATTATATAAAATCCCAGCCACAGAGATCCTATTAAATTACTAGTGGGCTAAGATATAAGGGCATTTCCATGTAAAAGGACCCATGAGCACCAACATGTGAAGTTCTTATGAGCATGTCAAATATGGTGTCAAATGAAAGGGAAGAGTCTATATTTTTGAGAAATTAAGGCATATACACAGTGCATTCGGAAAGAATTCATTCATTGGCTTTTTCCACATTTTGTTATGTTACAGACTTATTCTAAAATTAATTAAATATTTAATCAATCTACACACAATACACCGTAATTACAAAGCAAAAACAAAAACAAAGAAAATGGAAATATCACATTTACTAAATAAGTATTCAGACATTTTACTCAGTACTTTGTTGTGTGATAGTATAATGGCGCCAGAGGGGATGGCTGTCGTGTTATGGGTTCCTAACCAACTGACAAAGATTTTTACTTTAATGAGTCGGACGTGAAGAATATACTGCTTTGACAAGACAAGGCCCAAATCTCCATCATAAGTGTGAAGAAAAGACAAGAGAAAAAGTGGGAGGAGGGCAGGGTGCCGGATGACTGTGTGATCACGCTCTCCATAGACGATGTGTGCAAGACCTTTAATTGGTTCTATGATTGGTTCAGATTTGGTCTGGTCCGAACCAACCAAATCTAATCTTGTTTGGGGTTGAAGCTCATAAAAATAATACCCAGTGTGAAGAATAATACCCAAATATAAGATATTGCATATTTCTACCTTTGTGTACCTATTTAGGATACATCACCATGAACAGATTACACATTTCTGTATAGTACAGATCAGGAACCCATGATGAAATTATGTTAACAAAATTCTGTTAACAGTTGAAAATCCACTTCACTTACTGTAGTTCAATAAACTAAAGAGTTTTTTTCAAAGTCAAGGTGTCATGTCATAGCTGACAACCCATTCATTCTGCAGACATCTTTGAATCTTAAATCGAAGCAAATATTTAACCGAGTTTTAAGAAAATGTGGTCACATTAAAACTGAGGTAGATTTTGCTGATATTCTGTTTCCAAACTTTGCATCTGCACAGTTGTTCCAGTAAATGTGTTTTTGTAAAATGTTCGGTGTAAATTGTTAAAATTAGTTCTTGTGCATAGAGTTGTATGGTTTGTTAAACTTTGTGATCAATGGTTTTAGTTTGGCATACATTTTAAAGTGAAGAATCTGATTCTAAGCGGAACTCCAGAATGGTATAATAATGGCAGCCATTTTGGCCAGAGAAATCCAAACCAGTCTAATTGGAATGAATGGCAGTAGGCATAGGTGATGAAAGTAAGACGTGATATCAAAAATTGTAGATTGATGAGGAAATTATTTTTAGAATAAGGCTGTAACATAACAAAATGTGGAAAAAGTCAAGGGGTCTGAATACATTCCGAATGCACTGTATATGTTTAGACCATGACATTTTACAATCTAAGGTAACACCAAGTAATTTAGTCTTCTCAACTTGTTTAACAGCCACACCCTTCATTACCAGATTCAGCTGAGGTCTAAAACCTAGGGAAAGATTTGTACCAAATACAACACTCTTAGTTTTAGAGATTTTCAGGACCAGTTAATTACTGGCCATCCATTCCAAAATGGACTAAAACTCTTTGTTAAGGGTTTCAGTGACTTCATTAGCTGTGGTTGCTGATGCGTATATTGTTAAAAATAGAAACAAGTAGAGGGCCTAGAGAGCTGCCCTGCGACACACCACACTTTACATGTTTGACATTATAGAAGCTTCCATCAAAGAAAACCCTCTGAGTTCTATTAGATAGATAGCTCTGTATCCACGACATGGCAGAGGTTGAAAAGCCATAGCACATACGTTTTCTCAACAACAGTTAATGGTCAATAATATCAAAGGCTGTAATGAAATCTAACAGTACAGGTCCCACAATCTTCTTAACAATTTCTTTCAACCAATCATCATTCATTTGTGTCAGCGCAGTACATGTTGAGTGCCCTTCTCTATAAGAGGTGGCAGGTAGCCTAGTGGTTAGAGCATTGGGCCAGTAACCGAAAGGTTGCTAGATCAAATCATAGATCAATGCTAGATCAAGGTAAAAATGTGTCATTCTGCCCCTGAACAAGGCAGTTAACCCACTGTTCCTAGGCTGTCATTGTAAATAAAAATGTGTTCTTAACTGACTTGCCTAGTAAAATAAGCATGCTAAAAGTCTGTTAATTTGTTTACAGAGAAATAGCATTGCATTTGGTCACTAGAGAGACCAATAAAACTACTGAGGCTGTCAGTAGTTTCTGGCCAGCCATCTCTATTTCCACCATGTCCCTGAGGTAAACCTAACTGAACACACCAGATAGGACTAATGTACAGCGGAGTCCCTAACTGTTGATGTAACTTAGTGTGGCGCTCATCTATCTGGAGTGTTTTCTTAATGGGTCCGAAATGTGAGCCATCAAGACCTGTCTCTCCCCAGCCTCTCATATGAAACCCATCTTCTCCTAATGAGCTAATGGGCTGGATTTATTAGGCAATCACAGTCCTAATGACACCAAATTAACTTATGATTCATGCCCACAGAGTTGATGTATTATACACACACAAACAGTATCAATATCAATCAATATCAAGCACTGCGTTCATCCACCTCTGGCCTGCTCGCCTCCCTACCTCTGAGGAAGTACAGCTCCCGCTCAGCCCAGTCAAAACTGTTCGCTGCTCTGGCACCCCAATGGTGGAACAAACTCCCCCACGACGCCAGGTCAGCGGAGTCAATCACCACCTTCCGGAGACACCTGAAACCCCACCTCTTTAAGGAATACCTAGGATAGGATAAAGTAATCCTTCTAACCCCCCCCCCCCCCTTAAAAGAGTTAGATGCACTATTGTAAAGTGGTTGTTCCACTGGATATCATAAGGTGAATGCACCAACTTGTAAGTCGCTCTGGATAAGAGCGTCTGCTAAATGACTTAAATGTAAATGTAAATGTAAATCAGTATTAACGTACAGCCAGACTTGTGATGATACAACCATAAACGCAACATGCAACAATTTCTAAGATTTTACTGAGTTACAGTTCATAGAAGGAAATGAGTCAATTGAAATTAATTAATTAGGCCCTAATTTATGGATTTCACATGACTGGGCAGGGGCGCATCCATGGGTGGGCATAGGCCCACCTACTGGGGAACCAGGCCCAGACAATCAGAATTAGTTTTCCCCACAAAAACAGCTTTATTACAGACAGAAATACTCCTTAGTACCCCCCCTCCTCAGATGATTCTGCAGGTGAAGAAGTTGAATGTCCTGGGCTGGTGTGATTACACGTGGACTGTGGTTGTGAGGCCAGTTGGACGTATTGCCAAATTCGCTAAAATTGCATTGGAGGCGGCTTATGGTAGAAACATTTACATTAAATTCTCTGGCAACAGCTCTGGTGGACATTCCTGCAGTCAGCATTCCAACTGCACACTCCCTTAAAACTTGAGACATCTGTGGCATTGTCTTGTGTGACAAAACTGCACATTTTAGAGTGGCATCTTATTGTCCCCCAGCACAAGGTTGCACCTGTGTAATGATCATGCTGTTTAATCAGCTTCTTGATATGCCACACCTGTCAGGTGGATGGATTATCTTGGCAAAGGAGAAATGCTCACTAACAGGGATGTAAACAAATGTGCACAACATTTTAGAGAAATAAGCTTTTAGTGCGTATGGAACACTTCTGGGATCTTTTATCTCAGCTCATGAAACATGGAACGAACACTTTACATGTTGCGTTTATATTTTTGTTCAGTATAGTAGAACCACTAACGTAACTGAGCTGATATAAAGTTACTATAGTGGCTGACTACCCTGCACCACAAGGGTACTTGCTAAGAGAGAAACAATTGTTTTTCTTTAGTAAGCATAGTAGCTAATGTAGGTCTGGGCCCATGTCCACAAAATGTCTCAGAAAAGCTCCTAGGGATCCTGTTAAAACCTGTTTAAAGACGAAAAGACTTCCAGCTCAGAGTAGGTTTTAGGATGATGTTAAGACACTGCAGACAAACTAAGCCAGGAGTATAATCAACTCACAAAAGTTTACATCAGCTGGTAATCATGACAGTTGGAGGTACCTGCAAAGATAGTGATGTCGCTCATTGACCAAGTTGCAAATTAATTACCAATCGTGATGAGGTATCGCCAGCTGTGAACAGAAAAACATGGTGAATAAGACTGTACATCAAATGTTGTAAAGTTACACTCTTAACTGGTCATGAGGTCATGAGGTCTCCTAAATATCTGTCACCTAGGTGGAAGTCAGGTAGTCTAGCGGTTAGAGCATTGGGCCAGAAACCGCAAGGTTGCTGGATTTGAATACACGAGCCGTCAAGGTGAAAAAGCTGTCAGTGACCACATTTTCATGCACACATTATTCCAGTATCCATGAATAAACAGAATATTCCAAATTTAAATTCATATGGGCTAAATGGAATAGTAATTGAAATATGGACACTGACTGTTGGCTTATAACCTCTCACATGTAGTGTAATATAATATGAACTATGATTCAACAAATGTTAATTTTGTCTCAGGAACAGGAGTGGAGAAATATGTATTTCTTTCAGCATCCCTTGAGAAAATGTGAATACGCATGTAATGTGTTATCTTTGACACTTATCAGAAACGTATTTCATCGTTTTCTCAGTTTTTGATTTTCTTAAAACTGGTCAAACTGATGACATTTGGACATTTTACACAGGACCACTATTCCACTATTTTGGAGTTATTGTGTTTCTCTCTCTAGTCCCTAAACTAAACAGGCAACTTTACTGGTGTTAACCAGATTACTAATGCATTTCTTCTATCGATGTAAGACTTTATTCTGGTCAACACTACTTTATAGTCTTCTGGGGCAACAAGCTATGAAAGAAGAGAAGCCGCATGTGTCTAACTACAATGCATTCGGAAAGTATTCACACCCCTTCACTTTTTCCACATTTTGTTACGTTACAGCCTTATTGTAAAATTGCTGAAATAGTTTTTTCTCCTCTTATCAATCTACACCCACACAATACCCCATAATGACAAAGCAAAAACAGGTCTTTAGAATTTTTGCCAAATGTATAAAACAATTATCACATTTACATACTGTAAGTATTCAGACCCTTTACTCAGTACTTTGTTGAAGCACCTTTGGAAGATATTACAGCCTCAAATCTTCTTGGTTATGATGCTCCAATCTTTTCACACCAGTATGTGGGGAGTTTCTCCCATACTTTTCTGCAGATCCTCTCAAGCTCTGTCAGGTTGGATGGGGAGCTATTTTCAGGTCTCTCCAGAGATGTTCGATTGGGTTCAAGTCCGGGCTCTGGCTGGACATTCAGAGACTTGTCCCGAAGCCACTCCTGCGCTGTCTTAGCTGTGTGCTAGGGTTGTTTTCCTGTTGGAAGGTGAACCTTTGCCCCAATCTGAGGTCCTGAGCGATCTGGAACAGGTTTCCATCAAGGATCTAATTGTTCTTTGCTCCGTTCATCTTTCCCTAGATCCTTCCCAGTCCCTGCCGCTGAAATCATCCCCACAGCATGATGCTGCCGCCACCATGCTTCACTGTAGGGATGGTATTGGCCAGGTGATGAGCAGTGCCTTGTTTCCTCCAGACGTGACGCTTGGCATTCAGGCCAAAGAGTTCAATTTTGGTTTCATCAGACCTGAGAATCTTGTTTCTCAAGGCCTGAGAATCCTTTAGATGCCTTTTGGCAAAATCCAAGCAGGCTGTCATGTGCCTTTTTACTGAGTAGTGGCTTCCGTCTGGCCACTCTACCATAAAGGCCTGATTGGTGGAGTGCTGCAGAGATGGTTGTCCTTCTGGAAGGTTCTCCTATCTCCAAAGAGGAACTCTGGAGCACTGTCACAGTGACCATCGGGTTCTTGGTCACCTCCCTGACCAAGGCCCTTCTCCCCCGATTGCTCAATTTTGCGAGGTAACCAGCTCTAGGAAGAGTCTTGGTGGTTCCAAACTTTTTCCATTTAAGAATGATAGAGGCCACTGTGTTCTTGGGGACCTTCAATGCTGCAGACATTTTTTGGTACCCTTCCCCAGATCTGTGCCTCGACACAATCCTGTCTCGGAGTTCTATGGACATTTCCTTCCACCTCATGGCTTGGTTTTTGCTCTGACATGCACTTTCAACTGTGGGACCTGATATAAACAGGTGTGTGCCTTTCCAAATCATGTCTAATAAATTGAATGTACCACAGGTGGACTCCAATTAAGTTGTAGAAACATCTCAAGGATGATCAATGTAAACATTATGCACCTGAGCTCAATTTCGAGTCTCATAGCAAAGGGTCTGAATACTTATGTAAATAAAGTATTTGTTTTTAATGTTTAATACATTTGCAAACGTTTCTAAAAACCTGTTTTCACTTTGTCATTCTGGGGTATTGTGTGTAGATTCATTAGAAGAAAATAAATATTTAATCCATTTTAGAATAAGGCTGTCTGAATAAGGGGTCTGAATACTTTCCGAATGCACTTTATAGTTGACAAACAAATGGCCAAATGTCGGCATTTATAAGCAGAAACCTGTCTAAATTATGTGCGAAAGTAGCCAATAGGCTATACGGTCCAGTATGGAGTATCAGCAAAATAAATTATTGTGGAATTATGGTGGATCAAACTGTGCAGGTAACCTACTTTTTGAAGTGATTTGTTTGACAATCAGATGAAAACCTCATCACACAACACCCATGATATGCGTAACTGAGCCTGCGCAGGCCCCAGAAAACAACAGTAAACTGGATAATATGTTTACATGCCACAGTATCCCGTCTAATATCAGAATATCCCAGGCATCTTATCAGGGTTTCTCACGACCGGGGTCCAATCTTTTTCGGGTTATTGTAAACGGCACATGATGTTTATATCCCGAATAATAACAGGACATTGGTGTGCATGTAAACATGGCCAGTGTGTCCTTAACCCTCATTTGCCTCAGGGGTGCTGTACTACTATGGCTGACCCTGTAGAACAACACGTTTTACTGCACCTATCATGTGACAAAAAAAAGGCTTATGTCTAAAGAGGCTACATGCATAGCTTTTATTTTTACCCATAAGAGGAGTAAAATATCTATCCTCAGCACTTACAACAAATGTTCTACTCTGAATCGCATTGTGGATTCGGCCCCTGATCTAAGAGGCGATACTTCTTGAACTATAGCATTATCTATAAACGTCTAACAAACGGATGTACTAACTTATAATACAAGTTCACAACAAGTGTTTTGTGTGGAGGTCAAACATCAGAAGAGTGTCAAGTGTCTCATACTGTCTGCCTGGCTGTGCTCTCTCCAACACCATAACCACACCACAACATACAGTTGAAGTCGGAGGTTTACATACACTTAGGTTGGGGTCATTAAAACTCGTTTTTCAACCACTCCACAAATTTCTTGTTAACAAACTATAGTTTTGGCAAATCGGTTAGGACAGCTACTTTGTGCATGACAAGTAATTTTTCCAACAATTGTTTACAGACAGTTTACTTCACTGTATCACAATTCCAGTGGGTCAGAAATTTACATACACTAAGTTGACTGTGCCTTTAAACAGCTTGGAAAATTCCAGAAAATGATGTCATGGCTTTAGAAGCTTCTGATAGGCTAATTGACATAATTTGAGTCAATTGGAGGTGTACCTGTGGATCTATTTCAAGGCCCACCTTCAAACTCAGTGCCTCTTTGCTTGACATCATGGGAAAATCAAATGAAATCAGCCAAAACCTCAGAAAACAAATTGTAGACCTCCACAAGTCTGGTTCATCCTTGGGACAAATTTCCAAATGCCTGAAGGTACCACGTTAATCTGTACAAACAATAGTACGCAAGTATAAACACCATGGGACCATGCAACCGTCATACTGCTCAGGAAGGAGATGCATTCTGTCTCCTAGAGATGAACGTACTTTGGTGCAAAAAGTGCAAATCAATCCCAGAACAACAGCAAAGAACCTTGTGAATATGCTGGAGGAAACGGGTACAAAAATATCGACATAACCTGAAAGGCCGCTCAGCAAGGAAGAAGCCACTGCTCCAAAACCGCCATAAAAAAGCCAGACTACGGTTTGAAACTGCACATGGGGACAAAGATCGTACTTTTTGGAGAAATGTCCTCTGGTCTGATGAAACAAAAATAAAACTGTTTGGCCATAATGACCATCAGTATGGCAATGGTACCAAATACTAATTGTGTATGTAAACTTCTGACCCACTGGGAATGTGATTAAACGAAAGAAATGCTGAAATAAATCATTCTCTCTACTATTATTCTGACATTTCACATTCTTAAAATAAAGTGGTGATCCTAAATGACCTAAGACAGGAATTTTTACTAGGATTAGATGTCAGGGATTGTGAAAAACGGAGTTTAAATGTATTTGACTAAGGTGCATGACTTCGACTGTATATAATGTGGTCCCGTGTGGCTCAGTTGGTAGAGCATGGCGCTTGCAACGCCAGGGTTGTGGGTTGATTCCCCACGGGGGGACCAGGATGAATATGTATGAACTTTCCAATTTGTAAGTCGCTCTGGATAAGAGTGTCTGCTAAATGACAAAAATGTAATGTAAATGTAATGCAGCTTGAGCTATATTAAAACTCAGGCTTTATATGTCTCTAGGACCAATGTAGAGAAAAACATGTCTGCCAGGCAGATACAGTATCCACACAAAAGAAAATTATAATACATATATTACCATTAAACGATGCTGTTTGCAATTGGCATGCTGTATAATACAGTAACTCCTTGCCATCCAAGTCCAGTTTTCTTCCTCTAGGAAGCCTCTATACGCCACATGGGCAGAGATGTGGAGAGTTGGAAGTGCAGTTCAAGTGGTGGAGTTGCCCTGAAAAAACATCCTGTCATAAGCACCGTGTGCTGTTGGCAGTGTGTGACAGGTCATTAGATCACAGCTGACAGAGGAGGCAGGAGACATCTGAGGGCCTGAGAGGCATATCACTCAGGACACAGTACTAGCAGCCTGAGAAAAAACAAGTAGGAAATAGACCTAGTTTATTTACCAGCGGGAGAGTAAAGTAGAGAAGAGGCCATATCAACTATTAGTCAGACAGGGAAGAAAACAGAGCCAGAGATACTATAGAATCCTTCATGTGAGTGTTTCAAAACATATTATGATTGACAGATACCCCCATAGCCACACTCATCTTCACCCCTGGCTCTCCTTCTCCGGCTGGCTCCCCAGAGCATGGCGCTGCACGCTGTCAGGTTTTTTATGGTAGTCTACAGCAGGAAGTGGCTAATGACTCTATAGCTCTACGCTGCCTGTCACTAACCACAACAGGATCCAGTTAGACTTTGTTTAATTACCTTCCCCAATGCCTTCATACAGATGCCCATTTAACAGCCGGAACCATGTATTATTCATGGTCTCTGTCTCCAAGGTTTCCCTACTCTATAGCTGAAAGAACAGACCCAGGACCAGTAATGGGAGGCCCAGCTAGAGAGCCCCCCCCCCCCACACACACCCCCCACAATAACCAGCACAGCCGCCACCAGGGCTTTGGCTGTCAGCTCTTCAAATGGTGGCTATCGTTCAAAACGTCTCTCAAGCATCTCATTAGGCTGTTAAAGAACAGTGTGAAAAGGGAGGGAGGGATGAGAGGCTTGGATGAGAAGATATTCTCTGGTTCCTAGCCTGCTATGAAGCTGTCCATAGTGACCTAGTTTCAGTGATTCATTCATATCTCTAGACGCATTAGAGGGATATTGTATTTATTGGTAGTGCTAGTGGCACATCCCATTAGGCCTACTTTGCAATGAAACCATACAATCACATGGTTGAACACTGTACAAATGACTAATTTGAAGGTTGGGTCTTTCAGACAGAGTGGAGTGAAACGTATCGCAAACTGACAGGCAGAGCAGAGTGAGTGATAGCCTGGGTGTGGTCAAATTGTCCCAACCCTGAAGGACAGTCACCTCACCCTATCACCAACCACCTTCCCCTGTCCAATCCCCCTCCAGCAGAAGCGAGACTCCAGCTCCTTCAGCACCTTTAAATACCCACACCTGTCACGAATCAGTGTAGCAGATCTTAGCATTTCAGTTAGCAAGTGTTTGTTACAAGTCACCTTTTTGCTTGTAACCCTTTCCTTTGTGTAGTTAACCATCCTTGATGACCATCTCACTCTTACACCCTCAACCTTGTTATCTGTCATCATTATCTGTAATTCAACTGAAATAAGCTGGGCAACATCCCTTTGAACTGCAAACCACCATCTCAGTGTTTTAATGTACACACCGTCACGATACCCCTAATGCCAACAGCTACAGCAAGATAGTAATTTACCACCACACCTCTGATTAGCTTTTACACTGGGTATGTGATATACTGTGAGCTCCAAAAGTATTGTAACAGTGACACTTTTTGTTTTGGCTCTGTACTCCAGCACTTTGGATTTGAAATGATACAATGAGGTTAAAGTGCAGAATGTCAGTTTTAATTTGAGGGTATTTTCAGATGCATAAATATACCCCCGACTCCTCATTGTAATGGTGAGAGGTTAGCATCTCTTGGGAGTATGATATGTGTGTCTAACTTCCACTCGCTATTCATGATTCATTCAGGACCATCTGTAATCATGGTAGCTTTAAGAGGGTTAAACCAATGCCTTATACCTTTTAAAGGATTAATAAATGTTATGATAAACTGTAAGGTCTCCTCTTCAGGAGGCCTCTGTGTGTGTGTTAAAACCTGTTTTGAGTGTTGTGACCTTTAGACACTATCAGAAGGCGTCTACATTCAGACTCCTGTCTGGATCCCACCGTGGTTATCTGGTTTTCTGAGAACACAAGGCTGCCACAGACCTGATGAAACCAGCTCCCTGTCAGAAGACGTTTACACTCGTTCACCTTGTCATGACCTTGTCATACTTGTGATGAAAGGTCAAGTTTCGGTCAAATCCACTTCTGAGTTTTGACTTGCTTATAAGATGATTCCTGCTGTCAGGGGGAGGTTAGATTTATTCAAATGTTGTTGCCAGGGAAAGTTACTTAAGGGGGATTGGGGAGGCTAATATGAGTTACAGGATGTCTTAAATTTTGCAGAACTTGGGGAGAAACTATCATATACTGTTATACTGTACCAACTTCTGCCTACAAATTGTATTACTAAAGGAGTATTTTTGTCTGTGTTTCCATTACTAATGTATGTTTTATAATTATATAGACCTGATCATTTGAAGAAATTGAACAACAGCTTCCACATTTATGTAGTAGTGTTTAAAAACATTCTATTTTTTACAATAAGTGACTCTAATGAAACATTATTAAGCATTAATTTTTATTGGGCACAAAATCTGAAACACAACCTAAACAAACAGCAAATGCATCCAACAAGTTTGTAGCATCACAAGTAATCATTGCATGACAGGAATATGGGACCAAACACTAAACTTTGACTACTTTAAAACACAAGTGAATTTGTCCTACTACTTTTGCTCCCCTAAAATCGGGGGATTACGTACAAAAAGTGTTGTAATTTCTAAACGGTTCACCTGCTATGGATGAAAATACCCTCAAATTAACGCTGACAGTCTGCTCTTTAACCTCAGTCATTGTATCATTTCAAATCTAAAAAATGCTGGAGTACAGAGCCAAAACAGATGTGTCACTGTCCCCATACTTTTGGAGCTCACTGTATCTATCATAGAGGAAAGGGCCCAACGCACCCTAGCGAAAACCACAGCGTTTTGAATGAGAATAAGTTCCTCAAGTATACGTAGCTCCAATGAGCTATTCAGAAAGCTCCTCAAGTACCTCCATCAGCACACATTTTTGTTGTAGCCCCAGACAAGCACACCTGATTCAACTTGTCAACTAATCATCAAGCCCTCAATGAGTTGAATCAGGTGAGTTTGTCTGGGGCTACAACAAAAATGTCAAGGACTGGAGTTGGGAAACGCTGAAGTTTATGGTGGGGTCGTTCCACGAAAATAATACTTTTTGCATCCCTTTGATATTTTAAGTAGAAATCGTGCACAAATATTGCATTTTAAAAGCCTGTTGTTGAATGAATTTCCATTTAATATAGATCACATGGAGAATTCAATAAATCTGATTTTCATAGGAATAAAGACTTGCTAAAGTGACGATTCAGCATTTTGACATGACCTTCAATGCACCCTCTGACTTCCAGAAAGAATTTAACCCACTTGACATCAACATTTCTCCAAGTTTTTACCGTCATTGTAAAGCCCATGTTATTTTGCTGCCTTGACAAAGTAATGTCCAAAGATTAGCATTTATTTCATGTGATTAGTGATTCATTTACGTCTGTCCCTCATGTTAAAGTCAACCCTGTTGAGTATACTGAACTCGAATTAATACGGTGAAACTATTCCTTTTTTATTATTTATTTCTAAAAGAGACATTGAACATCTACTAATCAAATCAGTGTAAAAGCAGGTGAGCTGGTTCTACTCTTCTTGGCCATTTTCTGGTGTTTTGTGGCGGGAAACTGAGCAGGTCGAGCATAACATATCAACCCTGTTACTCAGACAGGCTAGACAAGGTTGAGCATAACATATCAACCCTGTTAGACAGGCTAGACAAGCTTGTATTTTATTGCCACTCCTTGTTTCACACAACAAGCTTCCAATCCCCATGTCACAAGGGGATTTATTGCCGAGTTAAGACCCTGTCACAAGGGGATTTATTGCCGAGTTAAGACCCTGTCACAAGGGGATTTATTGCCGAGTTAAACCCTTCACAAGGGGATTTTATTGCCGAGTTAAGACCCTGTCACAAGGGATTTATTGCGAGTTAGACCCTGTCACAAAGGGATTTATTGCCGAGTTAAGACCCTGTCACAAGGGGATTTTGCCGAGTTAAGACCCTGTCACAAGGGGATTATTGCCGAGTTAAGACCCTGTCACAAAGGATTTATTGCCGAGTTAAGACCCTGTCACAAGGGGATTTATTGCCGAGTTAAGACCCTGTCACAAGGGGATTTATTGCCGAGTTAAGACCCTGTCACAAGGGGATTTATTGCCGAGTTAAGACCCTGTTACAATCAAACCTGTTACTTTATTTGGCAGTTAATAGGCATTTACTATAGCAATCGGTTTTACATCTTGAGATGTTTTTTATGAAGTTGAACATGTGCTCTTTATGACGGTATGTTAAAAGTACCAAGTTACACCTCTCAAAAGACACCGAATTGGTGGCACAACCCAGTGAATAATCACTCAAATACAGTATGTGATGTGCTATCACTTAATAATAGCAGAGGAATTTTAGCTGCTCTGAAACGATTAGATGTTTTAATTTGCACCGGTCTGACAAGAGGGGGCCAGCTTTCCAGAGCCAATTCCTGAATACTAACACCATACAGTGCAGAAATTTGAGAAAAAAGCTTTTTGTGCATTTGGAACATTTCTAGAATATTTTATTCCAGCTCATGAAACATGGGACCAACACTTTACATGTTGCATTTATATTTTTGCTCAGTACAGATCCATCAAGTGTAACGGCGGTCCTCCTCCTCTTCTACCGAAAAGGAGGAGTATTTATCGAACCAAGGCGCAGTGGAGTTTGAACACATATTTATTAAACAAAAACAATAAACGATCGTGAAGCTAAATAAACGATGTGCACACACAGGCTACAAACGTTAACATAGACACGAACTTGTACTAAACTAACAAAACAACAAACGGTGTAGACAGACCTATACGACGAACTTACATAAAACAAGAAGAACGCACGAATAGGACAAAATGACTACACAAAACCGAACAAACCGTAACAGTCCCGTATGGTGCAAACAATTACACAGACACGGAAGACAATCACCCACAACGAACACTGTGACAACGCCTACCTAAATATGACTCTTAATTAGAGGAACGCCAAACACCTGCCTCTAATTAAGAGCCATACCAGGCAACCCAAAAACCAACACAGAAACAGAAAACATAGAATGCCCACCCAACCTCACGTCCTGACCAACTAACACACAAAAACTAACCGTTTAATAGTGTGTAGAGGGATCGGTTGATCATTATATTTTCTCTCTCTCATTTATTATTTGGTGCTTGTATTACATACCTGTGGTTTCGCTACCAGGCAGAGAAGGTTTAAGGGGAGGGGATGGGTGGGCATCTGCACAACAGTGGTACGGACTCAGGGGTTCCGGGGGAGGGTGCCGGCACGCCCGAGGGGCCCTGAGGGGATGGGAGATGGCGCTGGGAGCGCTGGCGCATACTAACCCGCTAGGAGGGAGAGTGCGGTCGGAGGGGGGGGGCATGTGTTGGGTACGCCGGCCCGGTGCTTTTTTTTTTTTTCTTTTCTTTTTAGGGGACAAAATCCTCTTAGTACATCCATGAAAGGGACACAGCACGGGACAGATAGATAAATCAAGAAAGAGGGATAGCACCAGACAGAGGGATAGATCAGATATGAGGTAGCTCAAGATAGAGAGGGAGATCAGGATAGAGGGCAACTCCGGACTGAAGGGCAGCTCCGCGACAGAGAGACAGCTTCTGGACTGAGGGGCAGTCTGGGTATAGGCTCTACCGCCGTTCTCCTTTCGGCTGCAAGGGGCAGCTCCAGTCGCGCTGATGCCTGAATCTGGACTGTCTATTGCAGGCTGACGGCTCTCGATCGCTCATTTGGTCTGCTGACGGCTCTCGACCGCTCATCGGCTGGCCTGCACGGCTCTCGACCCGCTCCCATTGGCTGGCTACGGCTCTCGACGCTCATGGCTGGCTGACGGCTCTCGACGCATGCATGGCTGGATGGCGGCTCATCGACGCTCAATGGCTGGCTGACGGTCTGAAACGCTCATGGCTGGCTATGACGGCTCTCGACGCTCATGGCTGGCTGACGGTTCGACGCTCATGCATGGCTGACGGCTCTACGTATGCTCGAAGACTCGGCTGGTCTTGGCCTTCTCGATCGCTCATTGGCTCGCTGGCGGTCCTGGCAGATCCTGTCTGGTTGGCGGTTCTGGCAGATCCTGTCCGGTTGGCGGCTCTGGCAGATCCTGTCCGGTTGGCGGCTCTGGCAGATCCTGTCCGGTTGGCGGCTCTGGCAGATCCTGTCTGGCGGGCGGCTCTAGCGGCTCCTGTCTGGCGGGCGGCTCTAGGCGCTCCTGTCTGGCGGACGGTCTTGTAGGCTCATGGAGGGCGCGGCTTTGCAGGCTCATGGAGACGGGCGGCTTTGTGCAGGCTCATTGCAGACGGATGGCTCAGACGGCGCTGGGAGAACGGATGGCTCAGATGGCGCTGGTGAGACGGATGGCTCAGATGGCGCTGGTGAGACGGTATGGCCTCAGATGGCGCTGGTGAGAGCGGATGGCTCAGATGCGGCTGGAGACATGGCTCTGGCCGGATAATGCGCAACTGTAGACCTGGTGCGTGGTCCGGAACTGGAGGCACCGGGCTAAGGACAGCACTTCATACTAGTGCGGGGAGCAGGGACGGGGCACACTGTACTCTCCAAAGCCCACTCTATACCTGGTGCGTGGTACCCAGGTTTTGGTGCACTTGGCAGCGGGCCTGAGGACAGCACTCAGGATTAGTAGGGGGAGAAGAACACTAGTGGTTACAGGGCTCTGGAGACGCACAGGAGGCTTAGTGCGTGGTGCCGGACTGGAGGCAGAACTGGATACACGCATACAGGGAGAGTGCGTAGAGGAGGAACAGGGCTCAGGAGACGCACTGGTAGCCTAGTGCGTAGTGTAGGCACTGTAGTACTAGGCTGGGGCGGGGAGGTGGCGCCGGAAATACCGGACCGTGCAGGCGTACTGGCTCTCTTGAGCATTGAGCTGCCCAACCTTACCTGGTTGAATTGCTCCCGGTTGCCCGACCAGTGCGGGGGGTGGAATAACCCGCACCGGGTATGTGTAGGCGAACCGGGGAAACCATGCGTAAGGCAGGTGCATGTATGCCGGCCCGGAGAGACGCCACCTGGAGACCAGACGCGTTGAGCCGGCCTCATGACACCTGGCTCAATACCCAATCTAGCCCTACCAGTGCGGGGAGGTGGAATAACCCGCACTGGGCTATGCACTCGTACAGGAGACACCGTGCGCTCTACTGCGTAACACGGCGCCTGCCCGTACTCCCGCTCTCCACGGTAAGCCTGAGAAGTGGGCGCAGGTCTCCTACCTGCCCTTGGCCCACTACCTCCTAGCCCCCCCCCAAGAAATTTTTGGGAATTACTTACGGGCTTTTTGGGCTTCCGTGCCAGACGCGTTCCCTCATAGCTCCGGTTCCTCTCTCCGGTAGCCTCTGCTCTCCTCAGTGCCTCCAGCTGTTCCCATGGGAGGCGATCTCTACCAGCCAGGATCTCCTCCCATGTGTAGACACCTTTTCCATCCAATAAATCGTCCCATGTCCATTGCTCCTTCTTCTCCTGTCCCTTACTCCGTTGACTCCGCTGCTTGGCTCTGGTATGGTGGGTGATTCTGTAACGGCGGTCCTCCTCCTCTTCTACCGAAAAGGAGGAGTATTTATCGAACCAAGGCGCAGTGGAGTTTGAACACATATTTATTAAACAAAAACAATAAACGATCGTGAAGCTAAATAAACGATGTGCACACACAGGCTACAAACGTTAACATAGACACGAACTTGTACTAAACTAACAAAACAACAAACGGTGTAGACAGACCTATACGACGAACTTACATAAAACAAGAAGAACGCACGAATAGGACAAAATGACTACACAAAACCGAACAAACCGTAACAGTCCCGTATGGTGCAAACAATTACACAGACACGGAAGACAATCACCCACAACGAACACTGTGACAACGCCTACCTAAATATGACTCTTAATTAGAGGAACGCCAAACACCTGCCTCTAATTAAGAGCCATACCAGGCAACCCAAAAACCAACACAGAAACAGAAAACATAGAATGCCCACCCAACCTCACGTCCTGACCAACTAACACACAAAAACTAACAGAAATAGGTCAGGAACGTGACATCAAGAAAAGAAAATGCGGATTTCACCAATAGAAAGTGATACTGGCTTTAACATTGTATCGACCTGGTAATGGATTATGACTGGCTGTAAAGTATATATGGATTTCTCGCCTCCTGACGGATGTGTGGTTCTATTCCATCCACTTGAATAGTTAAATGACTTACAGTGGTAAAATACACTTCCTTTACATATCAGGAGCACTAGAGCGTTTATTGAGTTCTTCTTACTCTGTAGTGTAATGTATCAGTCTTCAGTGAGAAGTTACTGTAGAATTGAGTAGTAGGGCTGGCAACAATTACCGTGTAACCAATGGTTATGGATGAAGACCGTCATGAAAATAAAATAACCATCCCAAAAAATTATTGTCCCATAAACACAACCAGGCATCTCTCTCATCACACCTACCCATTATCACAGTTTTAAAAGACATCCGTGTTAACAGTACAAGGAGGTATATCACTTTAAAAGCCCTAAAAGTTATTTAAATCTGATGGTGAATTGCCATTTACTTTGAGTAACTTTCATGCAATTTATCAAAATGACACAAATTGCGAGCAGTTACTCTTCCAAATGGAAAATTGCATTATATTAGGCCAGTCAGCCATCCAGTTATCATAATTGGCTCAAAGACAAGAGCTGTCAAAACCCTTATGACTGCAGAATAAAGCAATTGCAATAGGAGGAAGCGCTGAGGTTATGCAAAGAGATTTGCAGTGATCCTGAACTAAGACAAAACAATGCATTCATCCATTTATTGATATGCCCTCCAAGTCCATTGCCATATGCACTCATCAAATATGCAGACATTGTAAGACACAGGCATAACGTTGAATGAATTGCCAAAGTTTGATTTAGATATATTGCAACAATACATGTTGCTTAGGTCTTCCCTGTATTTATTCTCCTGTGGAGAAATCCCAAGGTGCTGTGCCCATGTAATAATGTGAGCATTAATGCTGTGACTGTGTGGATATACTGTATAAAGCCTCATGCCCAGTGGTGATGGCCAGCCTGTTCACCAACACTCTATAGATTTAATGATACAGTCAGGGGGTTAAACCCCATGCCTTAAAGCTGGCGATGAGGGCTATACCACAGGCTGTGCCATTAGGGGCCCTAATGAAGACCACTGTGTGAAAGCAGACAAGTCACGTTTCATATTGAATTAAAAATCAAAGGTTTTGTAAAGAAAGAAGACAAAGTATTTCTGCCTTTTCTGCATCCCATCGGACACAAACGAATGTGGCGTCTTGGTGACCGGTTGGCTCAAAGAGTGGAATGGCAGAGATGCCATTGTGACAGAATTTTACCTATTCTTCCTTACCATCACCCAGAAGTGCTGATTAGTTTCCAGGCTTGGTGGCGTGTTGACACATTGTGGTGGTGTTTTACCTCGAGGTTGTATGTCCTCCCACCGAACCAGTCACTGAGTAACACATTGAGTAACACATTACGTCTAGCCTGGTCTCAGACTAGACATAACATAGTACTCTAAAAGTAAATCCAAGAGACTTAAATTACTATGATATGTTAAGTTTGGTATGGTTACATAAAACAGATGGTTACGTAGGGCAAAAACAAAAGTAGGATGATTGGGTTGCTAGACGTTTGTGTTAAACACCTACCCATCCACCCCGACCAAAGGTTGTGAGTTCAAACCTCATTATAGACAATTTTAGCTTTTTTGCTAATTAGCACATTTAACTTCTTACTACTTTTTAGCTACTCAGCAAGTTCCCTAAACCTAACCTTGACCCTTTTAGCTAACCCTTCCCCTAACCTTAACCCTTTTAGCTAACCCTTTCACCTAACAACTAAACTTAACCCGAACCCCTAGCCTAGCTAAACCCCTAGCTAACATTAGCCACCTAGCTAGAATTTGTGACATATCATACGTTTTGCAAATTGGTAACAAATAACATGAATTGTAATTCGTAACATATCATACGAAATGGGGATGACAGCAACAAATGAATAAATACCATACGAAATGTGACATACCATACTAAATGGAGTGTCTCGTATTTACGTGCAGAATAATAAAAATGCTCTGAGACCAGGATGAGACACCAGGCTAACCCAAAGAGCCCCTCAGAGAAGAGGAATAATTTGTAATTGTTATTCGAAAATATAATTATTTCTTATTGTTGTTGCATTGTCGAGAAGGAATCTGCAAGAAAGGATTTCGTTGGACAGTGTATATGTGTATCTCGTACATACAACTAATAAAACCTGAAACTTTCCTCTCAAGAGTGTTGGTACTTGAGAATACGGTCCTTTTCATGGATTTCTAGAGCTGTGTGTGACAAAGCTTCTCTCATATATGTGACTCACCACCTGCATTCAGTCTTATGTAGCAAAATTTGAAACGTTTATTTTTTTTTTTTTACATTTGTAAAAAGTAGATACTCAGAGCTACAAAATGGTATTTCATACACTACATTTGCAGAACAATGGGAAAGTAATTCTGCTTTGAAAGTTGATAAACTTGTAAACTCACTTTTGAGAAAAGGACCTTTGAATTTTTTGGTACCTACTGGAGAGCTCTCCTTTGTCTACACCCATTAAGCATTGTTCACACCCTCTTAAGCCTTAGCCCCACCCATCTCTTTAAGAATTCACATGTGAGGTCATGTGCTAAACAGTGAGTAGCGTAGTAAAGACTAAAAGTGGTAGTAGAGTACAATAAGGAAAAATTCCAAGTAAATAGAAAGTGTCCAGATAAAAATATTTCATAAATATTAGATGACCCAGACACACTTGTCTAAATTGATGGGTCATGTGAAAGAAATGCTATAACCCCCAGCCACATCCTGGTGGAAAAAGTACTAAATTGTCATACTTGAGTTAAAGTATAAATCATTTCAAATTCCTTATATTAAACCAGACAGCACAATTTTATTTTATGTTTATTGACGGATAGCCAGGGGCACACTCCAACACTCAGACATCATTTACAAACGAAGCATTAGTGAGTCTGCCAGATCAAATGCAGTAGGGATGACCAGGGATGTTCTCTTGATAAGTGTGTGAATTTGACAATTTTCCTGACAAAATGTAACGAGTACTTTTGGGTGTTATTTTCTTTCGGAATGTAGTGAAGTAAAAGTAAAAGTTGTCAAAAATATAAATTGACTAATGTACAGAAACCCCCAAAAATAGGTCTCAAAGAAAAAAGCTGACATCAACTGGTGTCACTTTCTATGACATGCGTTATAACATACTTATGATAGCCTCACGACGTAGCCTTATGAAGGGCTCAAATAAATTGTAACCAATTGTAATGGGAGAAATTAAGCATTTTGATTCATTGTTATCATATAAACTGTCATAGCCGTGGGAAGTAGGGGTGTTGAGGGTGCTGCAGCACCCCCTGAAAAATCTGAATTTAAAACAAAGTAGTGCCTTTACTAGTATGAGCGGACCGATATAGACGTTTGTAGCGCCAGAAAAACAAATTTTTCAGCATTTTGGCTAGGCAACAAATGTAGTATAATTAAGAACAGTCTCTTGCAGGATTCAATAGTTGAAACTGTAAGAGTTGTTGCCTATTCTCTTTCTCTGCGATTGTCATTCTAATGGGCTCCAGAAAGAACAAAACCCTGTCCTCAAACATTTACATCAAAAGGTGCAAAGTTATGGGAAAAAACACTAAACATTCACATCAAATTCAAAAAATGTTTTTTATCATATATAACATGAAAAACAACCACTTTTTTGTGCAGTATTAATTTACCATCATTACAAACTACTTAATGTAAATGTACATTACTGTATTGTACATAGGCTGGTCATTTAGATGTGTACCTGTAGACTTTCTAGCACCATGAAGAAAAACAAATCACAATACAGTAATTGAGTACATTGAGACTTCAAGTGGTTTGTGATGATGTGGCTCAGTTGGTAGAGCATGGTGTTTGCAATGCTATGGTTGTGGGTTTGATTCCCATGGGACCAGTACGAAAATGTATCCCACTCACTACAGTAAGTTGCTCTGGATAAGAGTGTCTACTAAAATGGAAAAGGAATTAATAGACCATTTCAGTTTTCACATAGAAATAAGTTGCATTTGCAAAGTATTTCAAGAAACTGGAAAACATATCAAGCACATATTTTATATACAAGTTTTATCAGATTAACGTTTTTGTACAGATAACTATCGGACAAACACAAATACATTTAGTTTTTTTTTAAATCACAAAAGTAGTGCACTGGGCCTTTACTAGTGCTGTATTAGCGGACCTATATAAATCTCCACACCCCCACACTACTTCCCCCAGCTATGTAAACAGTGTGTGTGGCATCAGTTCAAACATGCTATTCACAGTAGAGGTCGACCGATTATGATTTTTCAACGCCGCTACCGATTATTGGAGGACCAAAAAAAGCCGATGCCGATTAATCGTCCGATTTTTTAAAATGTATTTGTAATAATGACAATTACAACAATACTGCTGCATGAACACTTTTAACTTAATATATTACATCAATAAAAATCTATTTAGCCTCAAATAAATAATTAAACATGTTCAATTTGGTTTAAATAATGCAAAAACAAAGTGTTGGAGAAGAAAGTAAAAGTGCAATCTGTGCCATGTAAAAAAGCTAACATTTAAGTTCCTTGCTCAGAACATGAGAATATATGAAAGCTGGTGGTTCCTTTTAACATGAGACTTCAATATTCCAAGGTAAGAGGTTTTAGGTGGGTAGTTAATATAGTATTTATAGGACTATTTCTCTATACCATTTGTATTCCATATACCTTTGACTATTGGATGTCCTTATAGGCACTTTAGTATTGCCAGTGCAACAGTATAGCTTCCGTCCCTCTCCTCGCTGGGCTCGAACGAGGAACACATCGACAACAGCCACCCTCGAAGCAGCGTTACCAATGCAGAGCAAGGGGAACAACTACTCCAAGTCTCAGAGCGAGTGACGTTTGAAACGCTATTAGCGCGCACCCCGCTAACTAGCTAGCCATTTCACATCTGTTACACCAGCCTAATCTCGGGAGTTGATAGGCTTGAAGTCATAAAAAGGCGCAATGCTTGAAGCACAGTGAAGAGCTGCTGGCAAAACGCACGAATGTGCTGTTTGAATGAATGCTTACGAGCCTGCTGCTGCCTACCATCGCTCAGTCAGACTGCTCTATCAAATCATAGACTTAATTATAACATAATAACACACAGAAATACGAGCCTTTGGTCATTAATATGGTCGAATCCGGAAACTATCATTTTGAAAACAAAACGTTTATTATTATCGCATATACCCTGACTCTGCATGCAATGAACGCAAGAGAAGTGACAATTTCACCTGGTTAATATTGCCTGCTAACCTGGATTCCTTTTAGCTAAATATGCAGGTTTAAAAATATATACTTATGTGTATTGATTTTAAGAAAGGCATTGATGTTTATGGTTAGGTACACATTGGAGCAACGACAGTCCTTTTTCCGCGAATGCGCACCGCATAGATTATATGCAACGCAGAACACGCTAGATAAACTAGTAATATCAACAATGTGTAGTTAACTAGTGATTATGATTGATTGATTGTTTTTTATAAGATAAGTTTAATGCTAGCTAGCAACTTACCTTGGCTTCTTACTGCATTCACGTAACAGGCAGGCTCCACGTGGAGTGCAATGAGAGGCAGGTGGTTAGAGCGTTGGACTAGTTAACTGTAAGGTTGCAAGTTTGAATCCCCGAGCTGACAAGGTAAAAATATGTCGTTCTGCCCCTGAACAAGGCAGTTAACCCACCGTTCCTAGGCCGTCATTGAAAATAAGAACGTGTTTTTAACTGACTTGCATTTCAAATTTCGCTCCGCAGGTAGTATTACATTTCATTACAGTACAACGGTCTGATCTTAGCTAGCTACATAGCCGTCTTTGTATCAAAGATAATTGTGTAGTTTAGAGTAATTATCGTAATTACCGAGCTAGCCAGCTATTTTCGTCCTTCTAACGTAGTCAACGTAGTCAACACTGCTAGCTGCTAGCAGCTAGCCAGCTAGCCAACGTCTACCGTCTACCGAATAGCAGCACTGTAGAAAACTATTACATTACAACGGAACGACTTGATTAGTGTAGTGTTAGCTAGCTACATAGTTGTCTTTGCTGTCTTTGCTGTCTTTGTATCCAAGATAATTGTGTAGTTTAAAGTAATTGTCAAGGTTACCTAGCCAGTTACCAAGGCTACCTAGCCAGCTACACTTTCAAACTAAGTCAACAACATAGCCACTGCTAGCTAGCCTACTTCACCAGCCAGCCAGCAGCACTGTATCATTTTAGTCAATAAGATTTTTTGCAACGTAAGCTTAAGTTTCTGAACATTTGAGACGTGTAGTCCACTTGTCATTCCAATCTCCTTTGCATTAGCGTAGCCTCTTCTGTAGCCTGTCAACTATGTGTCTGTCTATCCCTCTTCTCTCCTCTCTGCACAGACCATACAAACGCTTCACACCGCGTGGCCGCTGCRACTCTAARRTGGTGGTCCCAGCGCGCACGACCCACGTGGAGTTCCAGGTCTCCGGCAGCCTCTGGAACTGCCGATCTGCGGCCAACAAGGCAGAGTTCATCTCAGCCTATGCTTCCCTCCAGTCCCTCGACTTCTCGGCACTGACGGAAACATGGATTACCACAGATAACACTGCTACTCCTACTGCTCTCTCCTCGTCTGCCCACGTGTTCTCGCACACCCCGAGAGCTTCTGGTCAGCGGGGTGGTGGCACTGGGATCCTCATCTCTCCCAAGTGGACATTCTCTCTTTCTCCCCTGACCCATCTGTCTATCGCCTCCTTTGAATTCCATGCTGTCACAGTTACCAGCCCTTTCAAGCTTAACATCCTAATCATTTATCGCCCCCCAGGTTCCCTTGGAGAGTTCATCAATGAGCTTGACGCCTTGATGTAGTTCCTTTCCTGAGGATGGCTCACCTCTCACAGTTCTGGGTGACTTTAACCTCCCCACGGTCTACCTTTAACTCATTCCTCTCTGCCTCCTTCTTTCCACTCCTCTCCTCTTTTGACCTCACCCTCTCACCTCCCCCCCCTACTCACAAGGCAGGCAATACGCTTGACCTCATCTTTACTAGATGCTGTTCTTCCACTAATCTCATTGCAACTCCCCTCCAAGTCTCCGCACCACTACCTTGTATCCTTTTCCCTCTCGCTCTCATCCAACACTTCCCACTGCCCCTACTCGGATGGTATCGCGCCGTCCCAACCTTCCCTCTCTCTCCCCCGCTACTCTCTCCTCTTCCATCCTCATCATCTCTTCCCTCTGCTCAAAACCTTCTCCAACCTATCTCCTGATTCTGCCTCCTCAACCCTCCTCTCCTCCCTTTCTGCATCCTTTGACTCTCTATGTCCCCTATCCTCCAGGCCGGCTCGGTCTCCCCCTCCTGCTCCGTGGCTCGACGACTCATTGCGAGCTCACAGAACAGGCACCGGGCCGAGCTCCGGGCGCGAGCGGAAATGGAGGAAAACTCGCTCCCTGCTCGGAGCCTGGCATCCTTTCACTCCCTCCTCTCTACATTCTCCTCTTCTGTCTCTGCTGCAGCAAGCCACTTTCTACCACTCTAAATTCCAAGCATCTGCCTCTAACCCTGGAAGCTCTTTGCCACCTTCTCCTCCCTCCTGAATCCTCCTCCCCCTCCTCCCCCTCCTCCCTCTCTCGCGATGACTTCGTCAACCTCTTTGAAAAGAGGTCGACGACATCCGATCCTCGTTTGCTAAGTCAAACGACACCGCTGGTTCTGCTCACACTGCCTACCCTGCTGTGCCTTTGACCTCTTTCTCCCCTCTCTCTCCAGATGAAATCTCGCGTCTTGTGACGGCCGCCGCCGGCACCCGCCCACAACCTGCCCGCTTGACCCTATCCCCTCCTCTCTTCTCCAGACCATCTCCGGAGACCTTCTCCCTTACCTCACCTCGCTCATCAACTCATCCTTGACCACTGGCTACGTCCCTTCCGGCTTCAAGAGAGCGAGAGTTGCACCCCTCTCGAAAAAACCTACACTCGATCCCTCCGATGTCAACAACTACAGACCAGTATCCCTTCTTTCTTTTCTCTCCAAAACTCTTGAACGTGCCGTCCTTGGCCAGCTCTCCTGCTATCTCTCTCAGAATGACCTTCTTGATCCAAATCAGTCAGGTTTCAAGACTAGTCATTCAAACTGAGAACTGCTCTTCTCTGTGTCACGGAGGCGCTCCGCACTGCTAAAGCTAACTCTCTCTCCTCTGCTCTCATCCTTCTAGACCTATCGGCTGCCTTTGATACTGTGAACCATCAGATCCTCCTCTCCACCCTCTCCGAGTTGGGCATCTCCGGCGCGGCCCACGCTTGGAGCGTCCTACCTGACAGGTCGCTCCTACCAGGTGGCGTGGAGAGAATCTGTCTCCGCACCACGTGCTCTCACCACTGGTGTCCCCAGGGCTCTGTTCTAGGCCCTCTCCATTCTCGCTATACACCAAGTCACTTGGCTCTGTCATATCCTCACATGGTCTCTCCTATCATTGCTATGCAGACGACACACAATTAATCTTCTCCTTTCCCCCTTCGTATAACCAGGGGGCGAATCGCATCTCTGCATGTCTGGCAGACATATCAGTGTGGATGACGGATCACCACCTCAAGCTGAACCTCGGCAAGACGGAGCTGCTCTTCCTCCGGGAAGGACTGCCCGTTCCATGATCTCGCCATCACGGTTGACAACTCCATTGTGTCCTCCTCCCAGAGTGCTAAGAACCTTGGCGTGATCCTGGACAACACCCTGTCGTTCTCAACTAACATCAAGGCGGTGACCCGTTCCTGTAGGTTCATGCTCTACAACATTCGCAGAGTACGACCCTGCCTCACACAGGAAGCGGCGCAGGTCCTAATCCAGGCACTTGTCATCTCCCGTCTGGATTACTGCAACTCGCTGTTGGCTGGGCTCCCTGCCTGTGCCATTAAACCCCTACAACTCATCCAAAATCAAATCAAATCAAAATCATCAAATCAAATTTTATTAGTCACATACACATGGTGTAGCAGATGGTAATGCGAGTGTAGCGAAATGTTGTGCTTCTAGTTCCGACAATGCGAGTATAACCAACAAGTAATCTACCTAACAATTCCACACACTACTACCTTACACAACACACACAAGTGTAAAGGGATAAAGAAATGATACATAAAGATATATGAGAATGATTGGTGCTACAGAACGGCATGGCAGATGCAGTAGATGGTATAGAGTACTCGTTATATACATATGAGATGAGTACTGTAGGTATGTAAACATAAAGTGGCATAGTTTAAAGTGGCTAGTGACATGTATTACATAAAGAGGCAAGATGCAGTAGATGAATATAGAGTACAGTATTACAACATATGAGATGAGGTGAATTAGGGGTATGTAAACATTATATTAAGTGGCATTGTTTAAAGTGGCTAGTGGTACATTTTTACATAATTATCCATCATATCTCCATTTTTAAAGTGGCTGGAGTTGAGTCAGTATGTTGGCAGGCGCCGCTACAATGTTAGGTGGTGGCTGTTTAACAGTCTGAGTGCCTGAGATAGAAGCTGTTTTTCAGCTTCTCTCGGTCCCTGCTTGATGCACCTGTACTGACCTCGCCGCTTCGGATGATAGCGGGGTGAACAGGCAGTGGCTTGGGTGGTTGTTGTCCTTGAGATTCTTTATGGCCTTCCTGTGACATCGGGTGGTGTAGGTGTCCTGGAGGCAGGTAGTTTGCGCCCCGGTGGTATGCCGTTCTGCAGACCTCACACTACCCTCTAGGTGGAGAGCCTTACGGTTGTGGGCGGAGCAGTGCGCGTACCAGGCGGTGATACAGCCCCCACAGAGATGCGCTCGAGTTGTGCATCTGTAGAAGTTTGTGAGTGCTTTTGGTGACAAGCCGAAATTTCTTCAGCCTCCTGAGGTTGAAGAGGCGCTGCTGCGCCTCTCTTCACAACGCTGCTCGTGTGGGTGGACCAATTCAGTTTGTCCGTGATTGTACACCGAGGAACTTAAAACTTTCCACCTTCTCCACTACTGACCCGTCGAGTGGATTAGGGGGAGTGGGGGTGCTCCCTCTGCTGTTTCCTGAAGTCCACAATCATCTTCCTTGTTTTGTTGACGTTGAGTGTGAGGTTATTCCTGACACCACACTCCGAGGGCCCTCACCTCCTCCCTGTAGGCCGTCTCGTCGTTGTTGGTAATCAAGCCTACCACGTTAGTGTCATCCGCAAACTTGATGATGAGTTGGAGGGCGTGCATGGCCACGCAGTCGTGGGTGAACAAGGAGTACAGGAGAGGGCTCAGAACGCACCCTTGTGGGGCCCCAGTGTTGAGCATCAGCGGGTGGGTGGAGATGTTGTTACCTACCCTCACCACCTGGGGGCGGCGCGCCGTCAGGAATCCAGGACCCAGTTGCACAGGGACGGGGTCGAGAACCACGGGTCTCGAGCTTGATGACGAGTTTGGAGGGTAACTATGGTGTTAAATGCTGAGCTGGAATCGAGAACAGCATTCTCACATGGGTATTCCTCTTGTCCAGATGTGGTTAGGGCAGTGTGCAAGTGTGGTTGCGATTGCGTCGTCTGTGGACCTATTGGGTCGGATAAGCAAATTGGAGTGGCTCTAGGGTGTCCGGTAGGGTGGGGTGATATGGTCCTTGACTAGTCTCTCCAAAGCACTCATGATGACGGAGTGAGTGCTACGGGCGCGGCGTAGTCGTTTAGCTCAGTTACCTTAGCTTTCTTGGGAACAGGAACAATGGTGTGGCCCTCTTTGAAGCATGTGGGAGCAACAGCAGACTGGCGATAAGGATTGAATTGAATATGTCCGTAAAACACCAGCCAGCTGGTCTACGCATGCTCTGAGGCCGCGGCTGGTAATGCCCCTCCGTCTGGGCCTGCAGCCTTGCGAGGGTTAACACGTTTAAATGTTTAACTCACCTCGGCTGCAGTGAAGGAGAGCCCGCAGGTTTGGTAGGGGGCCGTGGCAGTGGCACCATGTATTGTCCTCAAAGCGGGCAAAAAAGACAATTGTTTAGCCTGTCTGGGAGCAAGACATCCTGGTCCGCGACGGGGCCTGGTTTTCTTTTATGAATCCGTGATTGACTGTAGACCCTGCCCATACCTCTTGTGTCTGAGTCTGTTGAATTGCCCGACTCGATTTTGTCTCTGTACTCGGGACTTAGCCTGTTTGCATTGCCTTGCGGAGAGAATAGCTACACTGTTTTGTAATTCGGTCATTGCTTCCGGTCACCTTGCCCTGGTTAAAAAAGCAGTGGTTCGCGCTTTCAGTTTCACGCGAATGCTGCCGTCAATCCACGGTTTCTGGTTGGAATGTTTTTATCGTTGCTGTGGGTAACGACTGTCAATGCACTTCCCTATGAACTCCGCTCACCGAATCAGCATATTCGTCAATATTGTTGTTGGACGCGATGCGGAACATATTCCAATCCGCGTGATCGAAGCAGTCTTGAAGCGTGGATTCAATGATTGTCGGACCAGCGGTTGAAAGACAGACTGAGCGCGGGAGCTTGTTGTTTGAGTTTCTGTTTGTAGGCTGGAATCAACAAAATGGAGTCTGGTCAGCTTTTCCGAAAGGGGGCGGGCGGAGGGCCTTATATGCGTCGCGGAAATTAGTATAACAATGAATCTGGGTTTTTCCAGCCCTGGTAGCACAATCGATATGCTGACTAGAATTAGGGAGTTTTGTTTTTAGATTAGCCTTGTTAAAAATCCCCAGCTACGATGAATGCAGCCTTCAGGGTGTGTGGTGTTCCAGTTTACAAAGAGTCAGATAAAGTTTCGTTCAGGGCCCATCGTGTCTGCTGTGGGGGGAATATATACGGCTGTGATTATGATGAAGAGATTCCCTGGTAGATAATGCGGTCGACATTTGATTGTGAGGAGTTCTAGATCAGGTGAACAGAATGACTTTTGAGTTTCCTGTGTGTTTGGTTTGATTGAGTCACACCACTTTCTCGTTAATCAAAGCATAACCCCCGCCCCCCCCCCCTCTTCTTACCGCGAAAGATGTTTGTTTCTGTCGCGCGACGTGCATGAAGAAACCAGCTGGCTGACCGACCTGTGCGTTAGCGGCCCCTTGGATTAGCCAGTTTCCGTGAAGCCAGAGCACGTTGCAATCCCCTGATGTCTCTCTGGAATGCTACCCCGTGCTCGGATTCATCAAACCTTTTGTCAAGAGACTGGGGACATTGGCGAGTAGTATGCTAGGGGAGTGGGAGCGCATTGTGCCCGTCTCCGAAGCCCCGACCACGAGACCCGCCTCGTTTGCCCCGCCTTTTTCGGGCCGGCGCACACAGGGGGTCGCCGCTGGGATCAGATTCCATTGTATTGGGTGGAAGGCAAAACGCTGGATCCGTTTCGGGAAAGTCATATTCCTGGTAGAACAATGATGAGTTGACGTTAATCGTATATTCAGTAGTTCCTCCCGACTGTATGTAATGAAACCTAAGATTACCTGGTCGTACCGATGTAAGAATAACACATAAAAAAAACAAAAAAACTGGCATATTTTCCAAGGAACGCGAAGCGAGGCGGCCATCTCTTTTCGGCGCCGGAAGTATCACGTTGAAGTGACAACACCGGGAACTCCCCGAACCCGCCGCCCGTCTGGTGCTTCAAACCTTCCCAAGTTCTCTCACATCACCCCGCTCCCTCCCGCTCTTTTCCCTCCCACTTGGCTTCCAGTTGAAGCCTCGCATTCCCGCTATCAAGACCATGGGCTGTGCCTACGGAGCTGTGAGGAACGGCACCTCCGTACCTTCAGGCTCTGATCAGGCCGTACACCCAAACAAGGGCACTGCGTTCATCCACCTCTGGCGCCTGCTCGCCTCCCTACCTCTGAGGAAGTACACTCCCCCTCAGTCCCAGTCAAAACTGTTCGCTGCTCTGGCACCCCAATGGTGGAACAAACTCCCCCACGACGCCAGGTCAGCGGAGTCAATCACCACCTTCCGGAAACACCTGAAACACCACCTCTTTAAGGAATACCTAGGATAGGATAAAGTAATCCTTCTAACCCCCCCCCTTTAAAAGAGTTAGATGCACTATTGTAAAGTGGTTGTTCCACTGGATATCATAAGGTGAATGCACCAACTTGTAAGTCGCTCTGGATAAGAGCGTCTGCTAAATGACTTAAATGTAAAAATGTAAATGTAGTTAAATAAAGGTGTAAAAATAAATATATAAAAATAAATTTAAAATCAGCCAAATCGGTGTCCAAAAATACCGATTTCCGATTGTTATGAAAACTTGAAATCGGCCATTCCGATTAATCGGTCGACCTCTATTTCACAGCTTTGGAGGTGGTTTAGTTCACCCCACACATTTCTGGATAGTGGTTTAGGTTGAATAAGGGGCCTTAGTATCACTTGAAAGTGTTTAAATTATTTTCTCTAATGATCTTTAACATTGAGAGAGAGAGAGAAGTGAGCTGGACAGGTTATGTCCCATACATTATCTGCCATAATGTCCCGGGTGAACTGATATCGACCAGGGGAGACCATTATACACACTGTCCCCACACATCTTCCTAGGAAAAAGACCCTGGACTTCTCTTAACTAAAACAATGCAATGTGATGAGCAACACTACACATCTTTCACCACCTTTTCTCCCTCTGAAATAATCAAAATATGACTATAACTCCTATAAAGATCACTTGCACTAAATGTAGAAAACATTAGGAACATCTTCCTAATATTGAGTTGCACCCCCTTTTGCAATCAGAACAGTCTCAATTCGTTGGGGTTTGGACTCTGCAAGGTGTCAAAAGCGTTCCACAGAGATGCTGGCCCATGTTGACATGCTTCCCACAGTTGGCTGGATGTCCTTTGGGTGGTGGACCACTCTTGATACACACGGGAAACTGTTGAGCGTGAAAAACCCAGCAGTGTTGCAGTTCTTGACACACTCAAACCGGTGCGCCTGGCACCTACTACCATACCCTGTTCAAAGGCACTTAATTATTTTCCCTTGCCAATTCACCATCTGAATGGCACACATACACAATCCATGACAATTGTCTCAAGGCTTTAAAAAATCCTTCTTTAACATGTCTCCTCCCCTTCATCTACTTAACAGGTGACATCAATAAGGGATCATAGCTTTCACCTTGATTCACCTGGTCAGTATGTCATGTAAAGAGCAGGTGTTCCTAATGTTTTGCACACAGTGCAAGTCTTCCTCTCTCCCAAATATGATTTCTAAAGATTTTTTACAATCTCATAAACAGATCTCATGCTTTGCTTTCTGTCTAGACTCTGAATGTCGGATCTGGAGGCATGTTGCAGTCCCTTCCCAGCACAGCTAGGTCAATATTCTCCATGGCCCTGAGGTGAGGTGTCACTCATAACTGAAGAGAATATTAGTCCAGAGACAGATACTACATTAGCTACAGCACTTCAGACAGGAAACTGAGGTGACCTTTAATAGGAAATGTCTTTCTCTCTTTACTTTGCAGCTAAAATTGATAATTAGAGCAGAAGAATCCCCAGGACTCTGTCTGAATGTGGAGCAGCCCTTTGCTCTTCACTACTGCCTAAAACATCTACAGTCAGCTCCTGGTTTAAAGAATGGCTTAAGACTGTTGTGAATGTATGAAGCGCATGCAGGTATCAGGGACTAGTGAAAATAATGTAGGGTAGGCCTATTAACCTTCTCACACTGCAGAAACGTGCCATTCTGAGCGGTCGCATTGTGCTGGCCTTACGTATCCTTCATAGTTGCTAGAACTATGCTGGAAAGGACAATGTGAAAAGAACATATCAGAGCCAGCACAGTTTGTTTTGGGACGCCGTGATCAGGGCCGGTTCCAGGCATAAGCGGTCGCTTAGGGCCCCCGGCCGCTACTCAACTTACTATTGAGTAGAGTCTGACCGATATGGGATTTTTGGAATCCGATTATTATTATAGCTGGAATTAAATAAACATCTGTATGAATTGTTCTTCAAATAGCCCTACAAAGATATTCAAAAAGCTGATTTCTTACATTTGAGGAAAGAACATTAATGAAACCCCTATATTAAAATGTAGGAACACCAGAAAGACTAGATTTTATGGAGAAACTGTGTTGCTCTAGTGAAAGGCAGGATAAACTGCACTGATTCCAGCAAAAAAATATGCCTAGGCTCTGAAGACTAAGATGCCTCATGCTAGCCAGCTGGAAAACAAAACATTTTCATTATATTGGTATTTAGCTGTGTTGTCATTAATTGTAGGGGATTGTACAACTGAAATGTGTCTTCTGCATTTAACCAAACACCTCAATCAGAGAGGTGCAGGGAGCTACCTTAATCAACATCCAGATCTTTGGTGCCCAGAGAACAGTGGGTTTAACTGCCTTACTCAGGGGCAGAACTACAGATTTTTACCTTGTCAACACAGGGATTAGATCCAGCAATGCTGGTTACTGGCCCAATGCTCTAACCACTAGGCTACCTGCCACCCCTGTAGCCACTGAATTGTGGTAGTTGTGACTTGAAAGGAAAAACATCACAAAATGTGCTTTGGCACAACGTTGCCACTCACCCCAAACGTTGCCTCAGTGAACGGTCCTTGCTATCCAGGATCCTTGAAGTCGTAATGTAAAATGGTTACGGTAAGGATTAGGGTTTGGGTAAGATAAGGGTTATGGTTGGGGAAGAGGTTAGGTTAGAGTTTAGCGTAGGGACGTCCCAAGAATTCTAAATAGCACTAACCCTCAGTGAAGAGTGTCAAGTACTCACACGCAGCTAGTTAGCTGGCTAACTAGGGAAATGGGGGTGTCGAAAAGTGAATCTGGACCATCAGTGACAAGTGACAACCCACACATCAAATCGTAGCTACAAAATGCTACTTTGTAGCCTGATGTTTTTTTTTGTGTCTCTGAAAACATTTGAATGACAGGGCTTGAGGAATACCCTTCGCAACGAGCAAATATAATACCAGATTTTGTATTGGTAACGTTACCACAGAGTAGTTGAACATTCATAGCACGGCACTTGCTTTACATTTTGGTAACGCATCCATTGTTTGTCACGACACCCTACCATAACACTTCACGTGACAGCATACGTCCAGTGCGCATTTTTGTCACTATCTACACATCTGCTCAGAACTCATCTTATAAGCAGTAACAGTTAGTTCACACTCTTCTAGTTGGATTGGGTGCTGTAGTGCACCAAGGCAAGATAGGCTTACAGTCATGTAAAGATTGCCTTCTTCAAGACAAATAATGAAATGCAAAAAAATTTGGTTGGAAATTGCTCCCAAGGATGAACCAAACTTCAAAATTCCTGAGGTCTTGGCTGATTTCTTTTGATTTTCCCATGATGTCAAGCAAAGAGGCACTGAGTTTGAAGGTGGGCCTTGAAATACATCCACATGTACACCTCCAATTGACTCAAATTTTGTCAATTAGCCTATCAGAAGCTTCTAAAGCCATGACATCATTTTCTGGAATTTTCCAAGCTGTTTAAAGGCACAGTCAACTTAGTGTATGTAAACTTCTGACCCACTGGAATTGTGATACAGTGAATTATAAGTGAAATAATCTGTCTGTAAACAATTGTTGGAAAAATTACTTGTCATGCACAAAGTAGATGTTCTAACCGACTTGCCAAAACTATAGTGTTTGTTAATATTAACAAGAAATTTGTGGAGTGGTTGAAAAACGAGTTTTAATGACTCCAACCTAAGTGAATGTAAACTTCCGACTTCAACTGTATCTATGAACAATGGCTTTTTTCTGAGCGTTTTCTCTGCATCTTCTAATCAGTCCTTTTCGGTGGATTAAACGCTGATACAAATACATCCATAAAGGCTAATATCGAGGTCTACTATTGAGTGTCACGTTCCTGACCTGTTTTCTTTTGTCTTGTATTTATTTAGTTGGTCAGGGCGTGAGTTGGGTGGGTTTGTCTATGTGTGATTTTCTATGTTGGGATTTTGTGTTCGGCCTGGTATGATTCTCAATCAGAGGCAGCTGTCAATCGTTGTCCCTGATTGAGAATCATACTAAGGCAGCTGGGGTTCACGTGTGTGTTTGTGGGTGTTTGTATCTCGTGTCAGTGTTCGTGCCACACGGGACTGTTTTCGGTTTTGTCACGTTTGTTGTTTTTTTGTATTTGTAAGTGTTTCGTTTTGATTAAATCAATATGAGCACTAACAACTCTGCATTTTGGTCCGACCCTTACTCCTCATCCGAGGAGGAATTAGACAGCCGTTACATTGAGAGTAAGAATAGTAGAATACACCGGGTGCAATTTTTAAATTTGGTTGTCCATTAGCAGTTTTACTCATGTTACGTTAGTCACTGAGAGTCACTCAATTAGCCATGTCAGCTAACAATTTTTAGATTGGTAGTTAGTCTTGCCAGCTATCTAAACTTGTAGTAATCATGGTCGAAAACAAGTGTATAAATCAAGCACACGCCATGCAATCTTCATTGACAAACATTGACAATAGAATGGCCGTACTGAAGAGCTCAATGACTTTCAATGTGGCAACGTCATAGGATGCCACCTTTCCAACAAGTCAGTTCGTCAAATTTCTGCCCTGCTAGAGTTGCCCCGGTCAACTGTAAGTGCTGTTATTGCGAAGTGGAAACGTCTAGGAGCAACAACGGCTCAGCCACAAAGTGGTAGACCACATAAGCTCCCAGAACGGGATTGCCGAGTGCTGAAGCGCGTAGCGAGTAAAAATTGTCTGTCCTCAGATGCAACACTCCCTACCGAGTTCCAAACTGACTCTGGAAGCAACATCAGCACAATAACTGTTTGTCGGGAGCTTCATGAAATGGGTTTCTATGGCTGAGCAGCTGCACACAAGCCTAAGATCACCATGCGCAATGCCAACGGTCAGCTGGAGTGCTTTTAAGCTCGCCGCCATTGGACTCTGGAGCAGTGGAAATGCGTTCTCTGGAGTGATGAATCACGCTTCATCATCTAGCAGTCTGATGGATGAATCTGGGTTTGGCAGAGGCCAGGAGAACGCTACCTGCCGCAATGCATAGTGCCAACTGTAAAGTTTGGTGGAGGAGTAGTAAAGGTTTGGGGCTGTTTTTTATGATTCGGGCTAGGCCCCTTAGTTCCAGTGAAGGGAAATCTTAACGCTACAGCATACAATGACATTCTAGATGATTCTGTGCTCCCAACTTTGTGGCAACAGTTTGAGGAAGGCCCTTTCCTGTTTCAGCATGACAATGCCCCTGTGCACAAAGCGAGGCCCATACAGAAATGGTTTGGTGAGATTGTTGTGGAGGAACTTGACTGGCCTGGACAGAGCCCTGACCTCAACCCCATCGAACACCTTTGGGGTGAATTGGAACGCTAACTGCGAGCCAGGATTAATCGCCCAACATCAATGCCCGACCTCACTAATGCCTCTTGTGGCTGAATGAAAGCATGTCCCAGCAATGTTCCAACATCTAGTGGAAAGCCTTCCCAGAAGATTGGAGGCTGTTATAGAAGTAAAGGGGGGACCAACTCCATATTAATGCCCGTGATTTTGGAATGAGATGTTCGACGGTATCCACATACTTTTGGCTATGTAGTGCATTAACAGGGCATAAGACATTAAAAAATGTGTAAAATTGCAGGAAATTAGCTTTAAAAATGCAAAAGTGTCTCTCCACACCATGGCAAAATGAATAGAATTGCAGGGAATTAGCTGTAAAACTACAACAACAACAAATATCTCAGCCCCATGGCAAAATGCGTAGAACTGCATTTAATGTTTTAGAAAATTAGAACATTTTCTCCCGCCCATAGGCAGAATGTGTAGAATTGCAGGAAGTGAACTTAAAAACAAAATATTTTCTCTGCACGGTCAAGAGGAAGCTTCTAAAATGTATTGCTGCAACGTGTGGGGCCCCCCAACCAAATCTCACTTAGGGCCCCCAAAATGCTAGAGCCAGCCCTGGGCATGATAGTGTGAATATGGTACATTTGTATTGGGACTGGGGAACTGCTCTGCACTGAGTCTGTTCACTTACAGTATATGGTAAGATGCTTCCATTTGTCTTATTAAAGCTGATATAAATAGCTTTTTACTAGTAGGGGATGTGTTGAGTAAACGAGGGAGTCTGAGTGCCACTTATGCTTGCTCATGTGCTCACAAATTGAAGCTAATGTGAGACATGCATGTCCAGCCACACAAGCAATTGGGTTGTCCTCTGCTGTGTATTGGTTTATTTTAATACTTTGGCTGTGTAAAGTATGACATGCTGTCTGACAGTGAGAAGGTGCGATAAGGAATATTATTATACACATAGCCTAAATATGATTTACCACATTCTATAGAAAGCACACAGTTATTGTATTTAAACACGATCCAGCATAAGTAGGGTACAATCGCTGTTATTCACCGACTATCATAATTGTGACCCTTTATTTTCCTGTGGGGTATTTGACTTCTGTGTCCTCCCTGTGCATACTTTGGTCCACGTTTACCGAAGGTTATTAATGTGTCGCCTTACTTTACTCCCAGTCTCAGCACAGGGCTGTCTTTTTTTCAAACTACAGCCATCAATCAAGACATCAATATCATCAACAACAGACACGGGTATTGAGACTAAATGTACTCTATAAAGGAATAAACAAACCATGTGCGCACATTCTTTTTTATTCATTACCCAGACGTACATAATTTACAAATCCGTTTTTGTCACCTCTCGCCGGTCAGATTAATAACGGTTAGACTACCACTATAGGATATGTTTCACTGCTACCTAAAACGCTTTACGGGATCGAAACTAAAGCATGTCCAAAGTTCCGACATCTATTTTATATAGAGGAGTATGCGAATAGCCTCTTTTTCACCTTTGGAAGCCTACTTACTTTTTCGCTTCCCGTCATTCACACACGCCCTTCAAATTCTCCTTTGGACTGAGAGGAAAATATGTGTCCTTACCGTCGAAGTCCTTGGAACGAGGATGGCCATGACATCCGCGATTTCTTCAAACAGGGTCGGTGCCCGGTGTCCACTGCATAAGTCCGGTCCATGGTCTTAGGGCTGAGGTATTTCTCGGTGTCCGAAAATCCTCTTTGTCTCACCCGGTTGTTCTTCCGTACCTCGAGCGCGTGGTGGAGCGGAGAGAGCACTGCTTGGTTTTGTTGCCTCCACAAATGTTTAGGCGCTTTCGCGTTTTCACCAGTGCATCCACTGCTGCTGTCGAAGCTACCTGCGACGAGGGATGTCACTTTACCGCCGCCAGTATCCATCGCAGCTTGCCAAGATTTTTAGTAGACTCGCAGTCCGGATAAAAACATGCAAAGTGAAGCCTCTGGACTTTTTCGGCGCCGTGTCTCAGGGCTGTTGTTGCCAAGGTGTCTTCTAAAACTTAGTTCTGCTGGAGACCTACATTAATTCAAGTTTGTTTGAACAAAGCTTTTTTTATTAGTTTGAAACGTTACTTGAAGATCCAGGCACTTCTCTGGATTTACTTATAAGAGGACGGAGGCAAGCAGTTCAATAATGTTCATTGCCTCGTATTGCTAAAAATAGTTATACAGCACTTCTGACAGTGACCTCCATGAATCTATCCAACAATACATCCATTTGGTTACTAATTTGCGCAAATAATTTCATTATTAATATGTGCCACCACACAAAAACAAGTTCCCAAATTGCTAAAAACACTATTGCCATCTATACTGTGCTAAGAAAAAAATGTCATGTCGTTAATGCAATATCAGCAACGTCCCGTCCAATGTTACTCTCTCCCTGTCGCTTCGATAAGAACCTGTCTGAAATTGAATTCCAAATGCACCACCCTCTCTGCATGCTCGCCCCTTTCAACAAAGTGCTGGTGTGACCATTCCTTATCCGTGTTCCCCGCAGTACTGTACGTGGTATGTGGATAGACTACATTGAGCCTAAAGTAAAAATCCATTACTGCCATTATATGTTTCAGAAATAAGATTTTTTTCCCCTTCTTTATTTGGATTAGATTTGTAGATGTTATTGGGATCCCCATTAGCCGGTGCCAATGCCGACAGCTAGTCTTCCTGGGGTCCGACACGAAAAATACATTACAGACAAAAATACTTTAGAATTTACATACATTTAAAAATATGAACATATAACGTTAAATTACAAGTACGTCAAATGGGGGAGAAGCGTTGTGTTGTGAGGTGTTGTTTTTTAAAGCAAATTTTGCTGTTTGCTTGAGTAATTTGAGATGGAAGGCAGTTCCATGAGATCATGGCTCTATATGTGTGTAGCCTTGAATTCATTTTGGATTTGAGTCTGTGAACTTGAAGAGACCACTGGTGGCATGTCTGGTGGGGTAAGTATGTCTGTCAGAGATGTAAGCAGTGGTGGAAAAAGTACTCAATTGTCATACTTGAGTACAAGTAAAGATACCTTGATATAAAATGACTCAAATAAAAGTGAAAGTCACCCAGTAAAATAATACTTGAGTAAAAGTCCAAGTATTTGGTTTTAAATATACTTAAGTATGAAAGGTAAATTGAATTGCTAAAATGTACTTAAGTATCAAATGTAAAAGTATACATGATTTCAAATACCCTATCTTAAGCAAACCATACGGCACAATTTTCTTTTCTTTTTTATTGACGGATAGCCAGGGGCACACTCCAACAGTCAGACATCATCTACTGTACAAAGTAAGCATTTGTGTTTAGTGAGTCTGCCAGATCAGAGGCAGTAGGAATGACCAGGGATGTTTTCTTGATAAGTGTGTGAATTGGACCATTTTCCTGTCAAAATGTGACGAGTACTTTTGGGTGTCAGGGAAAATGTATGGAGTAAAAAGTACTTTATTTTCTTTAGGAATGTGCAGTCGTGGCCAAAAGTTTTGAGAATGACACAAATATTAATTTCCACAAAGTTTGCTGCTTCAGTGTCTTTAGATATTTTTGTCAGATGTTACTATGGAATACTGAAGTATAATTACAAGCATTTCATAAGTGTCAAAGGCTTTTATTGACAATTACATGAAGTTGATGCAAAGAGTCAATATTTACAGTGTTGACCCTTCTTTTTCAAGACCTCTGTAATCCGCCCTGGCATGCTGTCAATTAACTTCTGGGCCATATCCTGACTGATGGCAGCCCATTCTTGCATAATCAATGCTTGGAGTTTGTCAGAATTTGTGGGTTTTTGTTTGTCCACAAGTTCTCAATGGGATTAAGGTCTGGGGAGTTTCCTGGCCATGGACCCAAAATATCAATGTTTTGTTCCCCGAGCCACTTAGTTATCACTTTTACCTTATGGCAAGGTGCTTCATCATGCTGGAAAAGGCATTGTTCGTCACCAAACTGTTCCTGGATGGTTGGGAGAAGTTGCTCTCGGAGGATGTGCTGGTACCATTCTTTATTCATGGCTGTGTTCTTAGGCAAAATTGTGAGTGAGTCCACTCCCTTGGCTGAGAAGCAACCCCACACATGAATGGTCTCAGGATGCTTTACTGTTGGCATTACACAGGACTGATGGTAGCGCTCACTATGTCTTCTCCGGACAAGCTTTTTTCCGGATGCCCCAAACAATCGGAAAGGGGATTCATCAGAGAAAATGACTTTACCCCAGTCCTCAGCAGTCCAATCCCTGTACCTTTTGCAGAATATCAGTCTGTCCCTGATGTTTTTCCTGGAGAGAAGTGGCTTCTTTGCTGCCCTTCTTGACACCAGGCCATCCTCCAAAAGTCTTCGCCTCACTGTGCGTGCAGATGCACTCACACCTGCCTGCTGCCATTCCTGAGCAAGCTCTGTACTGGTGGTGCTCCGATCCCGCAGCTGAATCAACTTTAGGAGACGGTCCTGGCGCTTGCTGGACTTTCTTGGGCGCCCTGAAGCCTTCTTCACAACAATTGAACCACTCTCCCTGAAGTTCTTGATGATCCGATAAATTATTGATTTAGGTGCAATCTTACTGGGAGCAATATCCTTGCCTGTGAAGCCCTTCTTGTGCAACGCAATGATGACCGGATGTGTTTCCTTGCAGGTAACCATATTTGACAGAGGAAGAACAATGATTCCAAGCACCACCCTCCTTTTGAAGCTTCCAGTCTGTTATTCTAACTCAATCAGCATGACAGCGTGATCTCCAGCCTTGTCCTCGTCAACACTCACACCCGTGTTAACGAGAGAATCACTGACATGATGTCAGCTGGTCCTTTTGTGGCAGGGCTGAAATGCAGTGGAAATGTTTTTTGGGGATTCAGTTCATTTGCATGGCAAAGAGGGACTTTGCAATTCATCTGATCACTCTTCATAACATTCTGGAGTATATGCAAATTGCCATCATACAAACTGAGGCAGCAAACTTTGTGAAAATTAATATTTGTGTCATTCTCAAAACTTTTGGCCACGACTGTAGTGAAGTAAAAGTAAAAGTAGCCAAAAATATTAATAGTAAAGTACAGATACCCCAAAAAATAACTTAAGTGGTACTTTTAAGTATTTTTACTCAAGTACTTTACACCACTGTGAGGTTGATTATACAGACAATTTGAACATTTCAACAATTTATTTTCTCACAAAAACAAGAATTGATGCAATTCACCTCTCGTCAACCCTCATCCAGGAAAGACTGGCATGCATGTTTTTGTTGTTAGTTCTATATGGGCAAGGCATGCTGCTCTGTTTTGAGCCAGCTGCAGCTTTGCTAGGTCTTTCTTTGCTGCACTTACCAGACAGTAATCTAGATGGGACACAACCTGACCTCAGAGCATTTCGTATTATTCTGTATGTAAAATCGAGACACTCCATTTAGTATGATTTGTTACGTTTTGTACGCTATGTATTAATTTGTGGATGTGTGAAAATTTTGCGTTTCCATCAACCTCACTTGCACTGCGCAATATAATATCAAAGAACACCACCATTCGCAGGTAGAGTAGTGGGTGAAATTGTTCACTTCAGAAAAGGGTAGCTATTATTAAAGTTTCCTAACATTGTGTTGTCGAATTCAGAAAAATATTTACTGCCATTGTAGTAAGGTTGGCAACACAAGAGGTCTTCAGACTTACTTTTTTTATATTATTTTCCTTGAAATAACAAATAGTGGATTTTGAGTGCTTCTCCACTATTTGAAAAGATGGTCTGCCTGCTCTTCAGTCTGACAGAGATGTTCTGAGAGCAGGTTTGTGTCCCCTTCCTCTATACGTACATAAAAACTGTTTAAAACTGTATAACACAATAGTGTCTTTTGAAAACTGGTTCCTATATCCCCAAAGTCATTAGAGAATGTGACTATGTATAGATTTATGTTGCTGTTAATGCATTTAATGCCTATTTCAGCAAGTTAATCAACTGTTTGCTGGTTTAGCTAGCCATGTTAATGACAGTGCACTGTAATGTCACACTAGCTATTGCTAGCAGGTGATTTATTGGTAATTCAAGGCTTCTTTAATGAAATATTAAGTGAATGTTTATTTTCTTACTACCTTTAAAAGGTTTACTTAAAAAGGGTTGTACTTGTGCTCTGTATTTATGGATTGATGTCACTTCACATTGAGGGCATGTATCATTACACTTGCTCCTATCTAAAAGATATCTTGTGTCCTATTTAAAACCAGTTAAAGTGTGGCTGGGATCATCCTGTCATCACTGTTTGATATCTTTCACTGCAGGTATATTTTACTGCATTTTAGTTTTTTCCTAAACACAATGCATTTATACTATAGTATCCCATTGAGTCTGAGAGAGATATTCTGAGAGCAGTGAACGTGTGGCTGTGACCGTCATGTCAATGCCTGTCATCACTGTTTGATATCTTTTACTGCAGATAAAAAATCAAGTCAACCTGAAGTGTGGGTGTCCATGTGCCTTTCTTCTGGGTGGTTATATGAAGTTGGTTACAGATGTCCATCACCCAATTTGTATGATATGTTGTGAAATACAATTCGTATCATATGTTACAAATTTGCAAAACGTACAATATGTTATGAATTGGCGAAAACGTGTATGTTACGAATTCTAGCTAGGTGGCTAACGTTAGCTAGGCTAAGGGTTAGGGGTCCAGGTTAGGGTTACATTTAGGAGTTAGGGGAAGGTTTAGCTGAAAGGTATAAGGTTAGGGTTAGCTAACATGCTACGTAGTTACAAAGTAGCTAAAAAGTAGTAAGTAGTTGAAAAGTTGGTAATTGGCTAAAATGCTAAATTTGTCAGTGATGAGATTTGAACTCACAACCTTTGGGTAACATACAGTATCAGTCAAAAGTTTGGACAAACCCACACATTGCAGGGTTTTTCTTTATGTTTACTATTTTCTACATTGTAGAATAATAGTGAAGACATCAAAAGTATGAAATAACACATATGGAATCATGCATATGGAACCAAAAAGGGTTAAACAAATCAAAATATATTTCTTCAAAGTAGCCACCCTTTGCCTTGATGACAGCTTTGCACACTCTTGGCATTCTCTCATAATGTTCATAATGTTGATGTCTTTACTATTATTCTACAATGTAGAAAATAGTAAGAATAAAGAAAAACCCTTGAAAGAGTAGGTGTCTAAACTTTTGACTGGTACTGTATATGTTAATTTGAGTGTCCCGGATTTACATTTACTCTGTTACGTCTAGTCTATGAGACCAGGCTGTGTAACTAGACCAGACCCTAAACAACTATTACAGTTGCTTTTGGTGTAAAAAATACTGAACATCTTGCGGTTGTAACTTTAAGAATCCATGGAGTAGGCCTAAAGAAACACATCTCACCGGTAATCCCCCATTTGCATTCCTTAGGCAAGTACTGTAACAATGGAATAGGAAAGCTATTAGAGCATCCCTAAAACATGAGACCTTGGCCACCTCCTTTTGACCACAACACAAATACAGTACAAAGGGATGGGTAAGTTAATGTCGTAACTAAAATGGTAATCAATCCAAATGTTGCTTTTCTCTGATCCTTGTTAAAGGAATCAATATAGGGGGAATCAAAATGTCATAGAATATGATTAGAATTTGAATCAAGTGTTCAATCTCTTTGATCATTGTTCATGGAATCAAAACCATCACCTTTGAAGGTGGAAAACAGGAGAGGGATATTAAAATATGTCTCCTTTATTTATTGTTTAAAATAATATATTGCTATTGTACGCATTGCAGTTTTTGTTTGCTGATTGGATCCCTAAATGCAACGGAAAGGATGAAACATTCCTAAAGTATTAAGATAAAATACTTACTGTATATTACTATATGTTTTTGACATTTAACAGACACTCGTATCCAGAGCAACTTACAGAAGCAATTAGGGTTAAGTGCCTTGCTCATGGGCACTGACAGATATTTTGCATAGTCAGCTCTGGGATTCGAAACAGTGGCCTTTCGGTTACTGGCCCAGCGCTCTTAACCTCTAAGCTACCTAGCGACCATGGGCAGACAAATTACATTTGTTTCATTGTTTGTGTTGTGTTGTGTCCAGTGTCATTTCGCCGCACAGACTGATAGGGGGGTGGATGGGACCTAGGTTGTGAGGAGAGAGCTCCTTCTACCACCGCCACCATGACATTGCTTTTGGCACATTTTCCATTTCTTTGTTATTTTTTTCCTTCAAACCCAAGAGAGGACTTTCAGTCAAATCGCAGTGTGTTCTTTCCTCCTCTCCCCCTGCTTGATTCGAGCCCATTACACTGCAAACTAACTGGCCAGGGGCTGACATTTTTTCAACGCCAATAGCACGAACGCTATCTCCTCAGAAATAGGCTCATGACAGAGCAGTGGTTGCTATGCACATGCTATTGGCGAGGACAGGGGTATGACAGACTCTCCCATTTAAGAAGTGCTTGATCTTTTTTTCTCCGTCCTGGTATGGTTTAGCTGTAACCTATCCCAGTTCAGACACTTCACTCTTGTATTGTTCAAATGACACCGTAACTTGAACTTGGAAGCGGTAAAGTCTTCCAATATTCCAATATAATTATAAATGAACCAAGTTTGAAGCTGAGCTAAAACGTCCCACAATCTGGTCTTTGTTAGAATTCTCAAAAATGTTATTCCCTGTTGTCCATAGGGAAGGTAATACAAGGCATAGAAATGAATAAGGATATGATAAAAGGCTTGTTACTATACTGTATAAATCAATCCTGAAAATGCATTGATGTCATATCACACCATTAACAAAGCTTCCCCTCCACATTTTTTTTTAGGACAGCTGTGCTTAAATCCCCCTAACACACACCCTCTTGTGTCTTATTGTTTTAATATCAGACTGTAGCCATCAGTCTTATAGGTTGTTTTCAATAAAACGTCACAATACGTTCGATTTGGCTGCTTAAACCATTGACATCTATGTGCAGTTTTCAAGGGATTGATTGACATTTTCGAACTATTTGGTTTAAATATTATCAACTATTATGCGTAGTCACAACTACACATTTCTGATTATTCCATGCAAAACAATTGCACACATTTAGCTCTATCATCAGAGTTGTACAGCAAGTAACTGAATGCTCATCATCATCAGTAAACATCAATTGATCATGTAATTTCAGATATGTGAAGGTACCTATCCATTTGGCATATAGCTAGCTAAGCAAACAACATAATTTAGCTTGCATCAGAGATTAGGCTTTTGGAAAGAGCTCGACATCTGCAAGTCCTCGTCCAAACAATATTTGGATTTCGTCATATAGTTTATCCCCTGAAAGTTTGCTTGATAACTAGTCACATTGACGTGATCTGTTATTAGCTAGCTAGCCAATTTGTCATGGTCCATCAATCAATGTAGCCTATATCATATTTCTGTCAGAAGCAATCATAATTAAACACTCTTAAAAACAATGTTGAAAAGTGGATCATGTTGGCTAACTTCGCTAGGTAGGCCTACATTGGTTCGGGAAAAAAGTACATTAGTTCTACTTACCACTATATGTTTAGCCAACTATACAAAGTTTCTACCGGTTCCTTGCAAAGTAAACATTATCCACTAACTGCAGCCTACATTGGCAAATGTGCCCTTCTGCTGCTTGAAAGGCAGAGCCCACAAAATATGGGAAATTAACTTCAACCACTCATACTTGTCAGGTATAGTTCCATTTTATTTTATATCACTCAAATATCCAATTCACGGTGGCCGATATTGAGAGATATCTTGAGGCTACCCTACATATCTGAAATGACATGATTGATGTTTACTGATCATGAAAAGCATGCAGTTACTTGCTGTAGGACTCTGATGATAGAGATAAATGTGTGCATTTGTTTTGTATGTAATAGTCTGAAATTTGTAGGTCTGACTATGCTTTTCAAGCAGTGATGATATTACAACCAAATAGTTAACATTTATTTAACAATCCCTTGAAAACAGCACACAGTTCTACGCTTTACACCACGTGTCAAACTCATTCCAAGGAGGGCCAAGTGTCTGCTGGTTTTCGCTCCACCATTGTACTTGATTTATGAATTAAGGTCACTAATTAGTAAGAAAGACAACTTCACCTGGTTGTCTAGTTGTCTAGGTCTTAATTAATAGGAAAAAACAAAAACCTTCAGACACTCAGCCCTCCTTGGAATGAGTTTGACACGCGTGCTCGACACCTTATTGTGACACTTGATCCAAGCGTTCTGGACTCAACGGCAGTCAAGCACCCAAGCTAACTGGCTAACGTTGGCTAGCTTGCTAGCTACTTCCAAAAACAAAGAGAGAACACACCTCACCCTGATCATTTTACTCGCCCTAGCAGAGCTGGTTAGGGTTTTTATGTTATCCAGAGCATTGGTGACTAACTGCTGCTGGCAACATTTTAATGACGCTTTTTTTGCGACGTTTACTGACACCGGCCATATTCACTGGGTGTTGGGATATGTAAATTCATCAGATATTCTGCGCTCTGGCACACTGAGACGAGAGTGCTCTGAAATCGGAGTAGATAGCCAGAGTGAATTTACGAACATGCCGTAAGAAATCTAGATGGTGAAGGGAGGCAAACACGTGGGGTTTCAAATGTGTTTGTCTTTGAATACCAAGGAAGGAAACAGCACTGACATCATAGGCAGGAATATAATCTACACAACACTGTAAATGATCACTAGAGTATTCATAGGTTGCACCTCCGTCACGTCATGCCATTGTTATGAACATTCTCAAGCCGCTCTTGGCCATAGTGGTTCACAAAATTTGTGATAAGCCCAACCATTCTAAACGGAGGCTAATGACTTTTGTCATCTAAATTACACTATATTGGCCTGTAAATACAATGACATAATGACCTAAAGTAGGCAAATTACCTAAATGACCTACAATGACCTAAAGTAGGCAAATATTTAGTAGGAAACAACTTGCCATCATTATCATGTCATCAAATTTCCTTTAGACAGATGGCAATGTTGTCATTAGCTAGCAAAGTTTGTCAGAACTAGCTAAAAAAGCGAATGCTAGCTAGCTGAAATTCGCTTGTCTCCCCTCAGTTTTAGCTAGCTAACTAACGATATACTGCATCTAAAGTCAATCTGGCGACATCAAAATGATGCATATGGTTTCGCTTCTAATTGCAGTATTTGCCTACTTTTGAAATGTCATTCTATTTCCAAGCCACTGTAATGGACTTTTGATGAAATATTCATTAGCACTCATTGATAACGCATTGAGTAGACTGCCGGGCATTAGTCCTAAAACAAATGTTCTAAACAATATTGTGACGAAATGTGCAACTCATGAATAGGATGACACTGTCCTGTCTTTGTGTTCATACAGGTGGTGACTTGGTCTCCATTTCATATCACTTGGTTACCAAAGAATGCTTCAGAACCAGCGAACTTAAAATAGCCTACTTTCTTAAAAGTTACAGAATAGTTGCTTTGAGAAAGGAAAATACTGCTGCTACCTTGCAGTCGAATCAAGGTGCATGCAATCAACAACAAACTGGATATGCAAGAGAAATTCAGCCACTCTTTGGAGGAAAATTATAGTTGAATATAAAGTGCTTTTTTGACAGCTAACCTAAGAGATGGCTGCCACCCAATGCCAGATGCCTGATGCCTAAACTTTGACAACCATGTCATGTCTATTTGATGGAACAGTGATTCGTGTACATGGAAAGACTTTAAAACAGAAACGATTACCACCTTGCCTAGGCCTATATGATATCTGCCCATGGGCAATTCTATGGTAACGGAATTACGTTGAGACTCTTATTTTTTACTTTAAAATGTATACCCCCCCAAAATAACTATTGATTCTTAAAGTTTAACAAACCATAGATCTCTATGCACAATGACTACTTTTAATAATTTCTACTGAACATTTTTACAAAAACACATTTATAGGAAGAACTGTACAGATACAAAGTTTAAAACTGAGGAAGATTTTACCGTACTTCTGTTACCAAACTTTGCATCTGCACAGTTTTTCCAGTAAATGTATTTTTTTACTGTGTCAATAGTTCAAAATAGTAATTGTGCATAGCAAGTAGCTAGCAATGCTGATGTTAGCTAGCAAAATAAGCAGTTGCCTCCCCTCAATCTTAGCTAGCTAGCTATCGTTATACCAGTGGCGTGCCGTGGGCCTGGGGCCTGGGCCTTCAGTGAGGTTCTACACAGTCCCACCCGAATTAATCCACCTCTTATTACCATCATTATGATGCCATGGCTCTAGACACTATACATTTAGACAGAAACGCAGTATAACCAGGCGTTGCGTCACCTTGAAATTGACAAAAAAATTCATTTTGGGGTAAACAGTGTTTACCCAAAAACATGACACAATCAATGAGTCTTTTCAATATTTCCCTATTTTTCTTCACCTTTTCATTGTGCAGCTCCGTTGCCCTGCGCGCTTGTTCGTTGAGCTGTAGATCCACTCGGGTGTCCCCAAAAGTTTTCAAAAGCACCATTGCTTGTAAGTGCCCAGCCGTACTTTGGTGTCTCGTTGCTGCCTTGGTTAGGCAACTCAAGTTTGCAAAGCCAGTGTGGCTCCAAACACCAAATCGATCACTTGCAAATAATAGGCATTCCCAGCAGTACAGTTTGCAGTGCTTCTCGGAGCCTGTGAGCCATTGATAGCGCTCGTAGTTGGAACTTTGAAAGTGGCGAACGAACCCCTTTCCCGCCTGTGACAGGCTTTGTAGCGTCGGCGTCGGGCGACCTCTCCTTACAATGTCTAACTTTTCTTGAAAAGTTAGTCTTGAGAATGGCGTTATAATTATATCCTCGACCAAATCGATATCTTCTCCTCCTTCCGCCATTGTGGYTTGAAAAAACAGRTTAGTAGTACGCYAATTAATTRGTTTATCAAATTCAGTTTCCTAGTTCTGAGGTTCTGCATAGACCTGCCCATAGGACCTGCCTCTCAATATTGGTAATCCAATCAAAAGACMTGCACGCACTACGCCTGCTAGCTGGCTCCTGTGTAACACTGGAGCCAGCCAGCAGGCGTACAATAGCCAACTCTAAAGCTGATTGGTTGACACTAAATTTTCATTTCCATTCACTTTAAGCTACAAGCGCCCGCACTGTTGATTCTGAAGGCCTGAGGGCAGATTTTAGACCCCTGGCAACACATGATGGCTGAATATGATTGGATAAAAGATCTAACATAAAGACCAGCCCTCCAAATCTCAACCTGGGGCTGGAAGCAGTGCAATCAAGAGGAAAGCTATGAAATGAAGAGTATAACTCTTACTCTGGGGAATAATTTAATACATATTTGTGGGAAAATATATTTTAAAAAAAATTATATTCTGATGATGTTTAGGCCAGCAGAGAAGGCCTTGCTGGCCCTGACGGCCCACCACTGCGTTATACTGCATCTAAAGTCAATCTGGACACATCTTAATTATTACAAAAGGTTTTGCTCCAATATTATTTTCCTCTGTTAGAAATGTAATTGTATTAACAAGCCACTGTAATGCACTTTTGATGAAATCTTCATCAGCAGTAGAATGCTCAGTCTGGCATTAGTCCTTATAGAATAACTATCTTCAAAGTAATGGCTCGGGATGCCGGTTACAGAGGTGGGACCATGTCACTATTATTCGAGTCACAAGCAAGTCTCAAGTCACAAGATCAGAGTCTCAAGTCGGTCTCAAGTAGAACAGGTAGAGTCTCGAGTCAAGTTGAAGTTATGCATTCTAAGGCCAAATCAAGTCACAAGTTTTTTAAAGTCAAGTCTCAAGTAAACAAATAATCTATACATGCAATGACTTGTTCAACTACAAATCTTTGTCTGTTTACTTAGGCTGCCAGAAAGCCCTTTTCATTATTTTGTCTAACATTTTGATTATGTCATTAATTGAACAAATTTCAAAAGCAAGTTTCATAAGTAGATTATCAATTTCAAGCAATTTTGTCATACCAAAAGACCAGTGGCCTATGCTAGTAATTGTTGCTTGATGCCCCATTCATTGCTGGTGAGCTTTCAAAGTGAATAGTTAATATTCTTGATCACCAAACAATTTTTGGAGCTGCATATTTCTTTATGGCAATCCTCTCTCCCTACAATTTGCCGTTTGCGCTGGACCCGATCCTATAACCGTATAGCAAATCAGCAATCTGTTAGCTCAGTGGTTCTCAAATGTTTTGACCCACCACCCCAAAAAAGTAGTGGTTCAAAGCTTGCGATGCCCCACGAGCGCACAGGGCGAACACACACGCACGATGTAGCTTGTCAGTCATTACGGCCATAAACGGTGATACATTTTCAAAATGCAAGATACAGAAATAAACTGCGTTATACACCTGCATTTTGAGCTGAAAACAGGAAGATGTTTTGAGTAGGGGGTGCTGAGTGGGGGGGTGGTTGTTGCCCAACATATATATATATTTGCAGGCTAATGATAAAATACAATTCTTAATGTGTTGTGTAGACTAAGTATTGGACAAGATCCGGTAACAGTAGTCACTGCAGTTTAAAGTAAAAATATTTTTTTGCCAAAATTATATTATTACTCCTGTCTATATGTAACAGTATAGCTTCCATCCCTCTCCTCGCCACTACCTGGCCTCGAACCAGGGACCCTCTGCACACATCAACAACTGACACCCCCAAAGAATCGTTACCCATCACTCCACAAAAGCTGCGGCCCTTGCAGAGCAAGGGGAACAACTACTTCAAGGTCTCAGAGCGAGTGACGTCACCGATTGAAACGCTATTAGCGTGCACCCCGCTAACTAGCTAGCCATTTCACATCGGTTACGTACACAGAAATAAATAAAATAATTCAAAATACTTCACCAGAGAGCATGACTTAACCACCGAGGATCATTTGCTTCTTTTAAAGCTGTGGATTGTTTCAAATCAAAAGTGTGTAGGCTTTTGATTTGGGCACCACGCTTGGCAATAGCCCTAACTGATTATTAAGATGCAGCTGTCAGTGAAAAGCAATGCCTCTAAAATATGCGTGAAGATTGTGTGTCTTCGTGATCATTTTAAATGTTACAGGGAGGGGGGTGTGTGGCAAAGATATTGGCACGTCTCTCTCCAGAATGGGTCCAACTCTCCACAATGCGCTTTGATGTCTCCCACCAATTCTTGATTGTTCATTGATTGTTTATTTTTTATAAATTCCCCATTACATATGTCACCAGTTGTAAATGTACCATTATTCCATGTAATTTGGTTACATTAATTTCTGTTCATGCGTGGATTAATTAGGCCTACAGTCATTTACCTATTATTATTTTTAACCAAGTGAAAATGATTGAGAAACAAAAACATTATTATTGAAATGAAACTGTTCCACAAAAATGAGCATATGAAAGTCAAAACTGGCACTCAGATCGGTAGAAATGGTAGGATAAATTGTAAGCTTCTCCAAACATGAAACTCATACTTGAAACTCATGTGCCTAGTAATGGACAGACCATTGTGAACAAAGCGCACATTTCTTTCTACTGCATAATTACAACTGGTGTGTGTGAGAGAGAAGGAGAGGTTTTTTGTTGTTGTAACTAGGGGGTGGAAAGCGCCACTCGATGGACCGCGCCCAGCACCGTGTTGCTTGCTATGGGCAGCAGCAGGCCTTTGACATGCGCAGAAGCAGGCCTGCAAGCCAAAGTTTTGATATGTTCTCATCCCCTTTTCAATGAAGTTTAGAACTGTAAACTAATAGAAAACAGAAGTGAAGAACTAATTGCAAGCACTGCTCGCAAGTGGCATAGCAGCGGGAAGATGCTTTGTGTTGGGGGTGCAGAGGAGTATTTTTGTGTCTGCTCACCAGTGGCGATTTTAGCATGTAAATCTTGGTGGAGCAAAAAACACAAAGTGGGATGCATGCCAGCAAAACCACTACACAACACTAAACAATACATTAATTGCACTATGAGAGTGACAAACAGTGCCCACAAACTGTTAGGGCCTACATAAAGCTGTGCCAGCAGTCCCAATATCTTATCACTGCCACACCTGGCTATCAGCAGAGCCTTGTCTGGCAGCGAAACAGTTCATTCAACCTCATTTACAGCCTTTAAAAAAATATATAGCTGATATGGCTGACTTGCTTAAACATATGTGGTTTCTAATGACAATTGAGATGCACAAACTATGGCATAAGGGGACGACAAGCGGATAAGAGGCAATCTGTAATTTTGATTAAGAAATTAATAAGCGAGCTAGGACGGACATAGTCAATATAACTATTTGTTTAGCACTTTTCAAATGTACAACAGAATTCAGAACATGGGCCGTTCTTACAGTGTTCTCCCTGTACACCAAGTCAGTAAAGTCGATAAAGGGGGCATATAAGCAGACAATGAAAGCTCTTACAATATTCAATAATTTAATTTCTCTAAAACAGGTTATAGGCTACATGTGCACCACCAAGTCAGAACAGTAGGCAAAATTATGATGGGTAAATAGACCAAAAGTCACGTGTAGAAAGGAGTAGGCAGGAGGCATTCACAGGTTTAGAACTACTGAGTTTATTAAAGCACTATATATACAGTCGTGACCAAAAGTTTTAAGAATGACAAATATTAATTTTCACAAAGTTTGCTGCCTCAGTTTGTATGATGTCAATTTGCATATACTCCAGAATGTTATGAAGAGTGATCAGATGAATTGCAATTAATTAATATTTGTGTCATTCTAAAAACTTTTGGCCATGATTGTGTGTGTGTATATTATATATATAGAAATAAAAGCGTGACGAAACCCAAAGTGCAAAATAATAAAGTCCTCAGGAAAGAGTAGGAGAGATTCTTCTCAGGAAAACAAGTAACATTTACAATGACCGACAAAGGCAAATGACAGAGGGAGTACAGTATATATACAGTGATAGAGTGGGGATTGGAACCAGGTGTGTGTAATGATGACGAGACAAGTCTGGGGTTGATGAGTGAAGGGCGTTTGCCAGCAGCAGGTTCCGCTGTAGCTAGAAGGCCGGCGATGCTGAACGCCTGAGCTGGACAGGAGGGGGAGCCAAAGCGAAGGCTGGTGTGACACTAAATTATTAGGGTGAGGCACATGGACTACTAACATCTTACTACACAACATACTATTACTTTCTTAGCTACCGTATACATATCATCCTGGCATATTTCATAATTTATGCCGCAGCATACAATGCATTTTTGGACTCACCTTGTTGTGCTGTGCATACTCGAACAGGTGGTCCTTCGTGGGCAAATTTTGTCATCAAAGTCAGGCATTCTCTAGAATTATGGTGCTTTCAAAACAACTAGGAACTCGGAAAAAAACAAAGTCAAATCATGATGACGTCATTGATCTTCAAGTCGTAGCTCTAGAAAGAGGCCAGACTTACAATTCCGAGCTGGATGACCGTTCAAAACTTATTTTCCCAGTCGGAGCTCGTTTATTCCCAACTTCCCAGTTGTCTTGAACTCACTGAAGTCAAGTTTTTGCAGTTCTGAGTTAACAGTTGTTTTGAGCGCGGCACAAATCATGCTTCATTGACAGCATGGCCAATGTTGAATGTTTATCATTTTAAACTTGGAAAATAGCCACATAATCCCACATTTGGGACCACACAGCCACTCCACTGAATAGCACGCCAGTGATTGCTTTGCAATTCTTGCAGTTAACCACTCTCACTGATTCCTTCCAAACCACTCATTGTTGAATTTGCGATTTCCAACTTGTTGTGTAATGTTTCTGTCCAATGGCCGATGAGCACCGATACATTTTATGTATAATTTCTCTCCATTATTTCTCTTCATATGACAAGGATTTAAAAGGATTTGTCAGTAGATTGTCAACTTGATTCATGATGATGACTGCTATCTAAGATTTTGAAAGTATGATGCTGACATGATCAGTCCAATCAAAGCCACTGTAGATATAACGTGATTTGACATAATTTATCTGTTGCCAATGACCTTGAGCCTTCTTGGATGGGCACTTCTAATGTAACTCTATGGCAGCACCCAAGGGGCTAAAATTTTCTAGCTCTACCCTTAGACTTGGCGGTGACTTAATGTCCCCATGAGTGACAGAACACTGAACCAATCACGGCGCAACACTCCATATTTTCTGCTGGCTTGCCAAACCACCACAGAAAGCACTGAGCTAGGCTGAAACACCTGCATTTTGGAGCTGCCTTACTCAAGAAAACAAAAAAGAGACCATGTTTGTATGCGGCTTTATTAATTCAATAACATATACATTTTTTACATTGTTTGCATACTGATATGTGACACGTATTAATGCCAAAATGTGGGGCTCAAAACAGGTGGGGCTCCTTGTTAAAAGTTAATTTGTGGAAATTCTTTCCAAGACTGTATCATATCCGGCCGTGATTTGGAGTCACGTAGGGCTGCGCACAATTGGCCCAGCGACGTCCGGATTTGGCCGGGGTAGGCCGTCATTGTAAATAATAATTTGCTCTTAGTTAAATAAAGGTTAAATGTAAAAATTACAAATAAATGAATGCATTTGAGCCAGTCAGTTGTGTTGTGACAAGGTAGGGGTGGTATACAGAAGATGGCCATATTTAGTAAAAGACCAAGTCAATATAATGGCAAGAACAGCTGAAATAAGCAAAGAATAACGACAGTCCATCATTACTTTAAGACATGAAGTTCAGTCAATACGGAACATTTGAAGAACTTTGAAAGTGCAGTCGCAAAAACCATCAAGCTCTATGATGAAACTGGCTCTCATGAGGACCGCCACAGGAAAGGAAGACCCAGAGTTACCTCTGCTGCAGAGAACAAGTTCATTAGAGTTAACTGCACCTCAGATTGCAGCCCAAATAAATGCTTCATAGAGTTCAAGTAACAGACACATCTCAACATCAACTGTTCAGAGGAAACTGCGTGAATCAGGCCTTCATGGTCGAATAGCTGCAAAGAAACCACTACTAAAGGACACAAATAATAAGAATAGACTTGCTTGGGCCAAGAAACACGAGCAATGGACCGGTGGAAATCTGTCCTTTGGTCTGATAAATCCAAATTTGAGATTTTTGGTTCCAACGCTGTGTCTTTGTGAGACTTAATCATCTTTGCGTGTGTGGTTCCTACAGTGAAGCATGGAGGAGAAGGTGTGATGTTGTGGCTTGATTTGCTGGTGACACTGTCAGGGATTTATTTAGAATTCAAGGCACACTTAACCAGCATTGTTACCACAGCATTCTGCAGTGATACGCCATCCCATCTTGTTTGCACTTAGTGGGACTATGATTTGTTTTTCAACAGGACAATGACCCAATACATCTCCAGAGTGTGTAAGGGCTATTTGACCAAGAAGGAGAGTGATGGAGTGCTTCATCAGATGACCTGGCATGCACAATCAACCGACCTCAACCCAATTGAGATGGTTTGGGATGAGTTGGACAGCAGAGTGAATGAAAAGCAGCCAACAAGTGCTCAGCATATGTGGGAACTCCTTCAAGACTATTGGAAAAGCATTCCAGGTGAAGCTGGTTGAGAGAATGCCAAGAGTGTGCAAAGCTGTCATCAAGGCAAAGGGTGGCTATTTGAATAATCTCAAATATAAAATATAGGTTTATTTGTTTAACAATTTTCTGGTTACTACATGATTCCATATGTGTTATTTCATAGTTGTGATGTATTCACTATTATTCTACAATGTATAAAATAGTGAAAATAAAGAAAAACCCTGGAATGAGAGGGTGTGTCCAAACTTTTGACTGGTACTGTATAAACAGTTGAAGTCGGAAGTTTACAAACACTTAGGTTAGAGTCATTAAAACTCGTTTTTCAACCACTCCACATATTTCTTGTTAACAAACTATAGTTTTGGCAAGTCAGTTAGGACACCTACTTTGTGCATGACACAAGTCATTTTTCCAACAATTGTTTACAGACAGATTATTTCACTTATAATTCACTGTATCACAATTCCAGTGGGTCAAAGGTTTACATACACTGTTGACTGTGCCTTTAAACAGCTTGGAAAATTCCAGAAAATTATGTCATGGCTTTAGAATCTTCTGATAGGCTAATTTACATCATTTGAGTCAATTGGAGGTGCAACTGTGAATGTATTTCAAGGCCTACCTGCAAACTCGGTGCCTCTTTGCTTGACATCATGGGAAAATCAAAAGAAATCAGCCAAGAACTCAGAAAAAAAAAATTGTAGACCTCCATAAGTCTGGTTCATCCTTGGGAGCAATTTCCAAATGCCTGAATCAACCACGTTCATCTGTACAAACAATAGTACGCAAGTATAAACCCCATGGGACCATGCAGCCTTCATACAAAAGTTTTTAAAAAAGGTACAAAAGTATCTACAGCCACAGTAAAATCAATCAATCAATCAATTTTATTTTATATAGCCCTTCGTACATCAGCTAATATCTCGAAGTGCTGTACAGACACCCAGCCTAAAACCCCAAACAGCTAGTAATGCAGGTGTAGAAGCACGGTGGCTAGGAAAAACTCCCTAGAAAGGCCAAAACCTAGGAAGAAACCTAGAGAGGAACCAGGCTATGAGGGGTGGCCAGTCCTCTTCTGGCTGTGCCGGGTGGAGATTATAACAGAACTATGCCAAGATGTTCAAAACGAGTCCTATATCGACATAACCTGAAAGGCTGCTCAGCAAGGAAGAAGCCACTGCTCCAAAACCGCCATAAAAAAGCCAGACTACGGTTTGCAACCACGCATGGGGACAAAGATAGTACTTTTTGGAGAAATGTCATCTGGTCTCATGAAACAAAAATAGAACTGTTTGGCCATAATGACCATCCTTACGTTTGGAGGAAAAAGGGGGAGGCTTGCAAGCCGAAGAACACTATCCCAACTGTGAAGCATGGGGGTGGTAGCATCATGTTGTGGGGGTGCTTTTGCTGCAGGAGGGACTGGTGCACTTCACAAAAAAGATGGCTTCATGAGGATGGAAAATTATGTGGATATATTGAAGCAACATCTCAAGACATCAGTCACGAAGTTAAAGCTTGGTCGCAAATGGGTCTTCCAAATGGACAATGACCCCAAGCATACTTCCAAAGTTGTGGCAAAATGGCTTAAGGACAACAAAGTCAAGGTATTGGATTGGCCATCACAAAGCCCTGACCTCAATCCTATAGAACATTTGTGGGCAGAACTGAAAAAGTGTGTGCGAGCAAGGAGGTCTACAAACCTAACTCAGTTACACCAGCTTTCTCAAGAGGAATGGGCCAAAATTCACCCAACTTATTGTGGGAAGCTTGTGGAAGGCTACCTGAAACGTTTGACCCAAGTTAAACCATCTAATGGCAATGCTACTAAATACTAATTGAGAGTATGTAAACTTCTGACCCACTGGGAATGTGATGAAAAAATAAAAGCCGAAAAAAATAATTCTCACTACTCTACTTTTGTCTCATTCTTTCTGCTTCATGTGGACGTTCTTCCTCAGCCATTTCAGCTGCTTCATCCCTTTGATCTTCGTTGCGGCTCATCCTACTGGGTTTTGGCGCCTGACAGCACCGATTCTCCCTCAGGAGGTTGAATAGGTTTGGCATGGGCCCTCAAATCCTCAAAAAAGTGATTTATAGCTGCCCCATTGGGAGCATCTGGACTGGCTGCGTCACCGCTTGGTGTGGCAACAGCACCACCTTCGATCGCATGGAGCTACAGAGGCTGGTGCGGACAGCCAAGGAACATCACCGGAAGGCCTGGAACATTGTTAAAGACTCCAGCCACCCAAGCCATAGACTGTTCTTTCTGCTTCCGCACGGCAAGCGGTTGTATTGAGTTGTATTTATATTTTTGCACAGTCTCTATGCACACTCACAGGACTCTACACACTCACTGACACTCAAACACCCACATAACATGCACACATTTATACTGACTCTACACTCACTCACGCACGCAAAAACACATACAATCATTATTTATGCTGCTGCTACTCTGTTTATCATATACCCTGATGTCTAGTCACCCTACACCTATCTACCTCTATCACTCCAGTATCCCTGGACATTGTAAATATAGTATTGGAACTAACTCTGTTAATAGCTTCTTACTTTCTCGTGTTCTTATTTCTTGTGTGTTTTTGTTCTACCTTATGTTATTTTTAGTGCTACGTTGATATTGATTACTGCATTGTTGGGTATGGAGCTTGCAAGAAAGGCATTTCACTGTACTTGTGCACGTGAAATTAAAACGTTACTATTTATAAGGCAATGACTCAGGACATCGGTTATAAAATGAACGCTTCTTTTAGTAATAAAACTTGTTCACGTTACATTTTACCACTCTAGATTCTACAAAACTATAAAGAAAGTTGCTAGCGAAAGCCAGGCTAATCACTTGTCACTTGTTGATAAGTGTAGCGTTCTCGTTCTCACTTCCACTTCCTGTCGCGAAGCTTTCTGGTACTTGCAGTCAATAGCGTAATCCAATACTATCCAATGCAACAGAAATGTACATAGTGCTCTCAATCTCCATCACATGAATTCTAATACAATTAGTCATTGTGCATAGCGTTGTACGGTTTGTTTAAACTCAGCTTAGTTCCGCTACCGTGGATTTGCCCTCATGCTGTCTTCAACATCTATCTGGATGAAAGCATTTTGACATGCTGGAACATTGGTACAAACAACATCATCATCCTCAGCAGTTGGATGAGAGCTTAATGTATGTAACTGGTTGTTGATGAAGAAGACAGATTTCATGATCAGTGGAGCAAGGTGTTATATAGCCCAGGGACTCTGTCCATTCTATGAATTATAATTACATGGTCCTACATTCTTCTCTCAGTCCCATATTACAAAGACATTGCCTGGCCACAAAGCACCTGCCAAGGCCACAAAGCACCTGCCAAACTTGATGTGTTCTCTGATGCCCTGATCAAAATATTTTCCAGATCGGTATATTGTGTCCCCGATAATGAAATCAGTCAATTACTGGCAAAGAGATCTTTATTAGAAATACACTGATGATTCAGACTTCAGTAGACTAGTGAGTCAGGGTTCACTTCAATAACTACCAAAAACACACAGAAAATGAAGGGCTACATTTGTATAACTGCTGCTCGTCCAAAACGACAAAGTACTCTTCCCATTCAGCCCGACAGTTTAAACATCCATTGCATTTGAACAAAACTAACAAGGGAACAAACAAACATACACACACTTCTCACCTGCTGGTGTCAGCTGAGGTGATGGCAATGAGTGGCGGGGTGCGTAGGGGCAGTGTGGTCGGTCGTGGTGGGAACATGACTGTGTCTGGTTCAGGTTTGTAGTTGCAGTAGTACTGCTCAGCCTGCCTGAAGGCCAGAGGGGGCAGTTGGATGGTGCGACAGGACAGCCTCCGGACCAGAAAGGGTTCCATACAGGAGACTGGCCCCAGCTCTGGAGAGTCTGACAAATCATCTGACACCTGGGACAGAGGAGAGGAGAGACAGGTGTTCAGGGAGAGATATACATAGAGCAGAGAGAAAGAACCTACCCACTGGTCAAAAACTGGTTGAATCAATGTTGTTTCCACTCAATTTCAACAACAAAAATGAAATGTGATGATGTTGAATCAACGTCGAAAACTGATTGGATTTGCAACAAGTCATCAACGTGAGGGAACGTATTTTTTTCACCCAACTTTTAACCTAAATCCATTGACATGGTGAAATGTTTTGTTGAATTCATGTTGATTTCACAAATCAAAACTAGATGTTGATCTGACATCTGTGCCCACTGTGTATGTACTTGTGAATCCATTAGTTCTTATCGATCCATTCAAATTAATTGAGGCCCTCAATTCAAACTATTTACAGTTGCACAGTAGTGCCGTCATGTAAAGCTCTACCGGTCAGGAGTGTCTTTAACCTATAGACAATCACAAAACTCTGTCCAATAGAATTGGCAGAATAAGAGAGGCGCCACCCGGTATAGGCGCTGGACAAGCCGGCTGTGGCATAGAAGCCCGATGAACCGGCAGAGGCGTGGGAGCCTGACGATCCAGCTGAGGGGTGAAAGCCCGACGATCCCGCTGAGGCATGGGAGTCCGACGAATCAGCTAAGGCGTGAGAGCCTGATGGGCCGGCTGAAGCATGACGTGGGGTGGGCGCCTGCCGAGCCCACCCAGGCAAGAAGACCTCTCAAGCCAGCTAAGGCTTGGAAGCCCGACGAGCTAGCTGAGGCACCCCAGGTTCCCTCTGCGATGGCACCCGGACCTGACATCACCAACCAAAACAAAAACCAAAACTCCCTGATGCTTATTTTAGTGTTATCATCATTCTGTAAGGATCGATGCTGGTAGACGAGAAGCAGGTACAGGGAGAACATTTAATGAGCAACGGACATGGAACAGGAGAGGACAGCGTCTGGACAGGGGAGAAAATAACGACATCAATGCTGACACAGGGAACAAAGGGGGGAGCAGACAGTTATAGACGAGGCAATCAACAAAGTTCTGCGCATAATGATGGTGTGCATAATGAAAGACAGGCAGGGAGAACGGGAGCAGGCGTGACACTTCAGAGCAAAAACCAAGCCATGAGGTCGAAGGAAAAATGTCAGTAGAGCTCTGAGACAGGATTGTGTCGAGGCACGGATCTGGCAAAGGGTTCCAAAAAATTCTGCAGCATCGAAGGTCCCCCAGAACACAGTGCCCTCCATCATTCTTAAATAGAAGAGGTTTGGAACCACCAAAACTCTTCCTAGAACCCGATGCTCACTCTGACAGAGCTCCAGAGTTCCTCTGTGGAGATGGCCACTCTACCATAAGGGCCTGATTGTTTGGTTTGGTGGAGTTCTGCAGGGATGGTTGTCCTTCTGGAAGGTTCTCCTATCTCCACAAAGGAACTCTGGAGTTCTGTCAGAGTGACAATCGGGTTCTTGGTTACCTCCCTGACCAAGGCCCTTCTCTCCCGATTGTTCAGTTTGGCCGGGCGGCCAGCTCTAGGGAGAGTCTTGGTGGTTCCAAACTTCTTCCATTTAAGAATGATGGAGGCCACTGTGTTTTTGGGGACCTTCAATGCTGCAGAAATGTTTTGGTACCCTTCCCCAGATCTGTGCCTCGACACAATCCTGTCTCGGAGCTGTACGGACAATTCCTTCAACCTCATGGCTTGGTTTATGCTCTGGCATGCACTGTCAACTGTGGGACCATATATAGACAGGTGTGTGCCTTTCCAAATCATGTCCAATCAATTGAATGTACCACAGGTGGACTCCAATCAAGTTGTAGACACAGCTCAAGGATGATCAATGGAAACAGGATGCACCTGAGCTCAATTTCGAGTCTCAGAGCAAAGGGTCTGAATACACACAATACTAAAAATGTCTTAAAACCTGTTTTTGCTTTGTCATCAATGGGTATTATGTGTAGATGGGTGAGGACAATGTTTTATTTAATACTGCATTTTAGAAAAAGGTTGTAACGTAACAAAATGTGGAAAAGGTCAAGGGGTCTGAATACTTTCTGAATGCACTCAAAGACTCACATTCCTGTCAATCTTTTACCCAGGTTTTAGCAGAGATGCAAAGGAGCATATTTAGTTTCTTTAAAGAAATAACCACCAGTCAGGAGGATACAGACAGCTCAAGAGGTATACAGATATGCAGACAAATAAACATATTTTTGACATAGAATTAAGGATAATGATTATGTCTCTAGATTGCAGGAAAAAGCGGTTTCAGGTGTTTGAAAAATGACAATTTTCTTATTGATTTATAAAAGGCCTATTTTGATTGAGTATAGAAGGCGATGTGTAGGAACTAGAATATTTCAGTAATATTTCTGCCTTGGGGCAGATCCCATGGGATGATGCAGCACACTCTTTATGCCGGTAAACCTATTATTTGCCGTGTTATATAGCCCTATTCGGATGGGAGTCGTATTACTAGAGGCGTTGGTTATGTAATTATCCAAGCATGTGCGTTATTCCACTGGACGATTCACACGGGATTACTTGTTCCAAACTTCCCCCTGTAATTGTTTTTTTAAATCAATTGATTTATGATGAAAGCCTGGAGGGTAGGTTTTTATTCCAGGTTGTTAAGGTATTTCAAGATCATGTCTAGACGATAATAGGCTACACTGATAACTCGTGCTTGGCTGCCAGTCTATAGGTGTCCCCATAATATTTACATTCAGGAATTGTGATCCTAATCATTATGTTAGCGATCCAAGGCTGATCAAATCACATCAAATCAAACTTTATTTGTCACATGCACCGAATACAACAAGTGTAGACCTTACCGTGAAATGCTTACTTACAAGCTCTTAACCAACAGTGCAGTTCAAGAAGAGTTAAGAAAATATTTACCAAATAAAGTAAAAAATTCAAAAAATTAACACAATAAAATAACAATAACGAGGCTATATACAGGGGGTACCTGTACCGAGTCAGTGTGCAGGGGTACAGGTTAGTTGAGGTAATTTGTACATGTAGGTAGGGGTGAAGTGACTATGCATAGATAATAAACAGCGAGTAGCAGCAGTGTACAAAACAAATGGAGTAGGGGTCAATGTAAAAAGTCCAGTGGCCATTTGATTAATTAGACACTATCCCAACTGTGAAGCATGGGGGTGGTAGCAATCAATGTTGTGGGGTGCTTTGCTGCAGGAGGGACTGTGCATCACAAAAAAGATGGCTTATATGAGGATGGAAAATTATGTGGATATAATTGAAGCAACATCTCAGACAATCAGTCACGAAGTTAAAGCTTGGTCGCAAAATGGGTCTTCCAAATGGAACAATGACCCCAAGCATACTTCCAAAGTTGTGGCAATGGCTTAAGGACAACAAAGTCAAGTATTGGATTGGCCAATCCACAAAGCCCCTGACCTCAATCCCTATAGAACATTTGTGGGCAGAACTGAAAAAGTGTGTGAAGAGCAAGGAGGTCTACAAACCTAACTCAGTTACACCAGCTTTCTCAAGAGGAATGGGCAAAAATTCACCAACTATTGCTGGGAAGCTTGTGGAGCTACCTGAAACGTTTGACCCAAAGTTAAACCATCCTAATGGCAATGCTACTAAATACTAATTGAGAGTATGTAAACTTCTGACCCCACTGGGGAATGTGAGAAAAATTAAAAGCCGAAAAAAATAATTTCTCACTACTCTACTTTTGTCTATGTCTTTCTGCTTTCATTGGACGTTCTTCCGTCAGCCATTTCAGCTGCTTCGCATCCCTTTGATCTTCGTTGCGGCTCATTTCCTACTGGGTTTTGGCGCCTGACAGCACGATTCTCCCCTCAGGAGGTTGAATAGGTTTGGCATGGGCCGCTCAATATCCTCAAAAAAGTGATTTATAGCTGCTCCATTGGGAAGCATCTGGACTGGCATGCGTCACCGGCTTGGTGTGGCAACACACCACCTTCGATCGCATGGAGCTTACAGAGGCTGGTGCGGAAGCAAGGAACATCAACCGGAAAGGCCTGGAACAATTGTTAAAGGACTCCAGCCACCCAACCATTAGACTGTTCTTTCTGCTTCCGCACGGCAAGCGGTTTTGTAATGAGTTGTATTTATATTTTTTTGCACAGTCCTCTATGCACACGTCACAGGACTCTACACACTCACTGAAACTCAAACACCCACATAAACATGCACAACATTTATACTGACTCTACACTCACTCACGATGCACGCAAAAACAACATAACAATCATTATTTATGCCTGCTGCCTACTCTGTTTTTATCATATACCTGATGTCTAGTCACCCTACACCTATTCACCTCATCACTCCAGTGATCCCTGGACATTGTAATATGTATTGGAAACTAACTCTGTTTAATACGCTTCTTACTTTCTCGTGTTCTTATTTCTTGTGTGTTTTTTGTTCTACCTTATGTTTTTTTAAGTGCTAACGTTGATATTGATTACTGCATTGTTTGGGTATGGGCTGCAAGAAAAGGCAATTTCACTGTACTGTGAATGAAAATAAAAACGTTACTATTTATAAGGCAATGACTCAGAGACATCGGTATAAAATGAACGCTTCTGTTTAGTAATAACAACTTGTTCACGTACATTTTTACCACTCTAAGATTCTACAAAAATATAAGAAAGTTGCTAGCGAAAGCCAGGCTACCAATCACTTGTCACTATAGTTGATAAGTGTTTAGCGTTCTCGTTCTCAACTTCCACTTCCTGTCGGGAAGGCTTTTCTGGTACTTGCAGTCAATACGTAACCAATAATATCAATGCAACAGAAATTGGGTACATAGTGCTCCAAATCTCCATCACATGAATTCTAATACAATTAGTTCATTGTGCATAGCGTTGTAACGGTTTGTTTAAACTCAAGCTAGTTCCGCTACGTGGAAGTTTGCCCTCATGCGTCTTCAACATCTATCTGGATGAAAGATTTTTGAAATGCTGGAACATTGGTACAAACACACATCATCATACTCAGCAGTTTGGATGGAGCTTAATGTATGTACTGGTTTGTTGATGAAGAAGACCAGATTTCATGACAGTGGAGCAAGGTGTTATATAGCCCAGGGACTCTGGTCCATTCTATGAATTATAATTAACATGGTCCTACATCTTCCTCTCAGTCCCAATTACAAAGACATTGCTGGCCCACAAGCACCTGCCCAAGGCCACAAAGCACCTGCCAAACCTTTGATGTGGTTCTTGATGCCTGATCAAGGAAATATTTTTCAGATCGGTATATTGTGCCCCGATAATGAAGTCAGTCCCAATTACTGGCAAAGAGATCTTTATAGAAATAACACTGATGATTCAAGACTTCAGTAGAACTAGTGAGTCAGGGTTTTTCACTTCAATAACTACCAAAAAACACACAGAAAATGAAAGGCTACATTTGTATAACTGCTGCTCGTCCAAAACGACAACAGTACTCTCCAATTCAGCCCGACAGTTAAACATCCATTGCATTTGAACAAAAACTAACAAGGGAACAAACAAACATACACCACTTCTCACCTGCTGGTGTCAGCTGAGGTGATGGCAATGAGTGGCGGGTGCGTAGGGCAGTGTGGTCGGTCGTGGTGGGAACTAATGAACTGTGGTCTGGTTCTCAGGTTGTAGTTTGGCAGTAGTACTGGCCTCAGCCTGCCTGAAGGCCAGAGGGGGCAAGTTGGATGGTGTCGACAGGACAAGCCTCCGGACGCAGAAAGGTTCCATACAGGAGACTGGCCACCCAGCTTCTGGAAGAGTCTGACAGAATTCATCTGACCACCTGGGACAGAGGAGAGGAGAGAGCAGGTGTTCAGGAGGAGATATACATAGACAGAGAGAAAGAACCTACCCATGGTCAAACTGGTTGAATCAATGTTTGTTTTCCACTCAATTTCAAAACAACAAAAAATGAAAATGTGAGATGTTGAATAAAGTCGAAACTGGATTGGATTTGCAACAAGTCATCAACGTGAGGGAACGTATTTTTTTCACCCACTTTTACATAGAATCCAATTGACATGTGAAATGTTTTGTTGAATTCAGTGTTGAATTTATCACAAATCAAAAACTAGAATGTTGATTGACATCTGTGCCCACTGTGTTATGTACTTGTGATCCATCCTAGTTCTTATCGATCCATTCAATTAATTGAGGCCCTCAATTCAAACTATTTTATACAGTTGCACAGTAGTGGCCGTCATGTAAAGTCTACCGGTCAGGAGTGTCCTTTAACCTATAGACAAATCACAACTCTGTCCAATAGAATTGGCAGAATAAGAGAGGCGCCAACGCCGTATAAGGCGCTGACAAGCCGCTGGTGGCATAGAAGCCCGATGAACCGGCAGAAGGCGTGGGAAGCTGAACGATCCAGCTTGAAGGGTGAAAGCCCCGACGATCCCCGCTGAAGGCATGGGAGTCCGACAATCAGCTAAGGCGTGAGAGCCTGAATGTGGCCGCTGAAGCAATGACCTGGGGTGGCGCCTGCCGAGCCCACCCAGGCAAGAAAGACTCTCAAGCCAAGCTAAAGCTTGGAAGCCCGACGAGCTAGCTGAGGCACCCCAGGTTCCTCTGGGGCGATGGCAACCGACGCTGACATCACCACCAAAACAAAAACCAAAACTCCTGATGCTTATTTTAGTGTTATCATCATTCTGTAAGATCGATGCTGGTAGACGAGAAAGCAGGTAACAGGGAGAACATTTAATGAGCAACGACAATGGAACAGGAGAGGACAGCGTCTGGACAGGGGAGAAAAAACGACATCAATGCTGACACAGGAACAAAGGGGGGAGCATGACAGTTTTATTAGACGAGGCAATCAACAGTTCTGCGCAATAATGATGGTGTGCATTGAAAGACAGAGCAGGAGAAACGGGAGCAGGCGTAACACTTCAGAAGCAAAAACCAAGCCCATGAGGTCGAAAGGAAAAATGTCAGTAGAGCTCTGAGACAGGAATTGTGTCGAGGCACGGATCTGGCAAAGGGTTCCAAAAAAATTCTGGCAGCATCGAAGGTCCCCCAGAACACAGGTGCCCTCCATCATTCTTAAATAGAAGAGGTTTGGAAGCCACCAAAACTCTTCTAGAACCCGATGCTCAACTCTGACAAGAGCTCCAGAGTTCTCTGTGGAAGATGGGCCACTCTAGGCCATAAGGGCCTGATTGTTTGGTTTGGTGGAGTTCTGCAGGGATGTGTCCTTCTGGAAAGGTTCTCCTATCTCCCACAAAGGAACCTCTGAGTTCTGTCAGAGTGACAATCGGGTTCTTGGTTACTCCCTGACCAAGGCCTTCTCTCACCGATTGGTTCAGTTTTGGCCGGGCGGCCAGCTCTAGGGAGAGTCTTGGTTTGGTTCCAAACTTCTTCATTAAGAATGATGGAGGCAACTGTGTTTTGGGACTTCAAATGCTGCAGAAATGGTTGTTGGATACCCTTCCCCAGATCTGTGCCCTCGACACAATCCTGGTCTCGAGCTGTACGGACAATTCCTTCAACCTCAGGCTTGTTTATGCTCTGGCATGCACTGTCAACTGTGGGACCATATATAAGACAGGTGTGTGCCTTTCCAAATCATGTCCAATCACTTGAATCGTACCACAGGTGGCTCCAAATCAAGTTGTAAAGACACAGCTCAAAGGATGATCAAATGGAAACAGGATGCACTGAGCTCAATTCGAGTCTCAGAGCAAAGGGGTCTGAATACACACAAAATACTAATTAAATGTCTTAAACCTGTTTTGGCTTTGTCATATGGGTATTATTGTAGATGGGTGAGGACAATGGTTTTATTTAATACTGCCATTTTTAGAAAAGGTTGTAACGTAACAAAATGTGGAAAAGGATCCAGGGGTCTGAATACTTTCTGAATGCACTCAAAGACTCACATTCCTGTCAATCTTTTAACCGCAGGTTTTAGCAGAGATTCGCAAAGGAGCATATTTAGTTTCTTTAAAGAAATAACCACCATCAGAGAGGATACAAGACAGCTCAAAGAAGTATACAGATATGGCAGAAATAAACATATTTTTGACATAGAAATTAAGGATCAATGATTATGTCTCTAGATTGCAGGAAAAAGCGGTTTCAGTGTTTTGAAAAATGAACAATTTCTTATTGATTTTAATAAAAAGGCCTATTTTGTTGATGATAGAAGGCGATGTTGTAAGGAACTAGAAATATTTCAGTAATATTTCTGCTTTGGGGCAGATCCCAAATGGGATGTGGCAGCAAACTCTTTATGCGTAACCTATTATTTGCCGTGTTATATAGCCTTTATTCGGGATGGGAGTCGTTTAACTAGAGGCTTGGTTATAGGTAATTTATCCCAAGCAATGTGCGTGTAATTCCACTGAGAACGAATTCAGACGGATAACTTGTTCCAAACTTCCCCCTGTAATTGTTTTTTAAAATCAATTGATTTATGATGAAGCCTGGAGGATAGGTTTTATTCCAGGTTGTAAGGTATTTCAAGATTCATGTCTAGACGATAAAGGCTACACTGATAACTTCGTGCTTGCTGCCAGTCTATAGGTGTCGCCCATAATATTTACATCAGGATTGTGATCCTACATTATGTTTTTAGCGATCCAAGCTGATCAAAATCACATCAAATCAAACTTTATTTGTCACATGCCACCGAATACAACAAGTGTAGACCTTTACCGTGAAAATGTTAACTTAAAGCTCTTAACCAACAGTGCAGTATCAAGAAGAGTTTAAGAAAAATGGTTTTAACAAATAAAACTAACGTAAAGAAATTAACGAGATTTATATACGGGGGGGGGGGGGTGTACCGGTCAGTGCTAATACCTGGTATGGACGCTTTGCCTTGTTTGATGGTTTCGTCTGAGGGCAATAGCGGGAATTTCTTTAAAAGTGTCCGGATTAGTGTCCCGCTCCTTGAAAATTGAGCACATCTAGACTTTAGCTTAATGCGGATGTTTGCCTGTTAGCCATGGGCTTCTGGTTAGTACAGCTGCGGCGCAAAAAAGTATTTAGTCAGCCACAATTTGCAAGTTCTCCCACTTAAAAAGATGAGAGAGGCCTGTAATTTTCATCATAGGTACAACTTCAACTATGAAAGACAAAATGAGAAAAAAAAATCCAGAAATCACAATTGTAGGATTTTTAATTAATTAAATTTGCAAATTATGGTGGAAAATAAGTATTTGGTCAATAAAAAAGTTTATCTCAATAACTTTGTTATATACCTTTGTTGGCAATGACAGAGGTCAAACGTTTTCTGTAAGTCTTCACAAGGTTTTTACACACTGTTGCTGGTATTTGGCCCATCCTCATGCAGATCTCCTCTAGAGCAGTGATGTTTTGGGGCTGTTGCTGGGACAAGCACGGGACCTTTCAAAGCTCCCCTCAAAGTTTTTCCTGGTGGGGTTTGAGATCTGGAGACTGGCTGGCCCTTCCAGGACCTTGAAATGCTTCTTCGAGAGCTCACTCGCTTCGTTGCCAGAAAATTCAGAAAATCACATTGTAGGATTTTTTAATTAATTAATTTATTTGCAAAATGATGGTGGAAATAAGTATCTTGGGTCACCTACAACCACAGCTCAAAGCATTGTCTTGGCTCTTCACAGACCTGTAACTTTTCTCTCTAACGGAGGCCTCCTTCTGTCCTCCAACTCATTTATGTATTAATGGCAATACCTTTTGTAACAATGTTTCTAGTATAAAAGAGACCTGGTCCACACCTCAATAGACAGTCACATCCCAACTTCCACCTCACTGCCCAAGACCAAAGAGCTGTTCAAAGGACACCAGAAACAAAATTGTCTCTTCTTGGTGTCTGATCCTGCAATAGTAGTTCAGCTTGGTTTGAAGGAAATCAAATGTGGGAAGCAAATTATTAAGGAAATGCGAAGACATACAAGACCAACTGATAATCTCCTCCGATCTGGTGCTCACTCCAACGCGAAGACTCTTCAACCCGTTGGTCAAATGGAACGACAAGATTACAGTGCGCAAAAATCCCAGAACCACACGGGGGGACCTTAAGGTGATATGAATCCGCCAGATGAGCTGGGACCTAAAAGTAACAAAGCCTCACATCAGTAACACACTACAAATCCTGGCCAAGGGACTCAAATCCTGGCCAGTGCCAGACCGTGTCCCCACTTGCTTTTAAGCCCAGTACAGATCCAGGCCCGTCTGAAGTTGCTAGAGGAGCTTTGGATGATCCAGAAGAAGATTGGGAGAATGTCATATGGTCCAGATGAAACCAAAATAGAAACCTTTTGGTAAAAACTCAACTCGTCATGTTTGGAGACAAAGAATGCTGAGTTGCCATCCAAAGAACACCATACCTACTGTGAAGCATGTTGGGGTGGAAACATCATGCTTTGGGGCTGTTTTTTTCTGCAAAGGGACCAGGACAACTGACTACCGTGTAAAGGAAAGAAATGAATGGGGCCAATGTATCGTGAGATTTTGATTGAAAACCTCTCCATCAGCAAAGGGCATAGAAGATGAAACGTGGCTGCGGTCTTTCAGCATGAACAAATGAATGTCCCAAAACACACCGCCCGGGCAACGAAGCAGTGGCTTCGTAAGAAGCATTTCAAGGTCCTGATGCCCTAGCAGTCTCCCCGCCCCCCCAGATCTCAACCCCACAGAAATCTTTGAGGGAGTTGAAAGTCACGTGTTGCCAGCAACAGCCCCAAAACATCACTGGCTCTAGAGGAGGATCTGCATGGAGGAATGGGCCAAATACAAGCAACAGTGTGTGAAAACCTTGTGAAGACTTAAAGAAAACGT